>NC_090222.1:40417500-40645000 GCF_024489055.1 Chanodichthys erythropterus | reverse complement strand
TGACTGAAATCTGTGCAGTGTGAAGGTGGACCGGCCGCAGGAAGTGGTCACAGGAAGCCCCACCGTCATAAAGATGCTGGTGAGTTTCTACCGTCACGCTCGCGGTCAGAACGCGCTGAAGGACGTCCTGGGTCCGGCCATCAGAGAGGTTCTACAGGACCGGACGCTCAACATCCGCACCGACCCCGTGGAGATCTACAAGAGCTGGATCAACCAGACGGAGAGCCAGACGGGACAGAAGAGGTCCGTATGAATGATGTAGAAACTGTTTCCTGTGTTCTGATTTGAGGATTAGTGAGTTCAGGTTCATGAAGGTCAGCTGCTGTAGATGAAGCCGTAATCTCATTGTGTGCGTTTCAGTTGTTTGCCGTATGAGGTGAGCGTCGAGGAGGCCTTGAGTCATTCTGAGGTCCAGCAGAGGTTAAACATCTCCATCACCAACCTGAAGAACCTCACGGAGCGCGTCTTACACGCCATCATCAGCAACACACACAAACTACCGTACGTGTTTCATGACTACACACACACACACACACACACACACACACACACACACTCTACTGGTCAAAGGTTAGAGATGTGTATGATCTCTTCTGCTCACCAAACCTTCATTTATTTGTGTTTATATTTAAAATTCACAATAAAAACACATTAAACACTTAAATTAGGTCACTATATTCAGTGCCTTCAAGAATTGGCATGTGACGGTAAGAATTAATGAATTAATGTGAAATTTAGTCATTATGTACAAACAAATGTACAGCTGATTGTGCTCTTACTGTCACTGATACTAATTACATAACATGATTATTGATGGGTTTTCACTGAAAAATGCCCCAAATATTTCTATAATAAAACTAAAAAAAGGCTGCAGGAAATTTTGGTCTGCAAAAATAAAATATTAGTTATTAAAACTGATTTTTCTACAAATTTAGTGTTTTCAGGGCTGATTTTATATCTTAAATCTTAAATATATTGCAGTGTTTAGCTTGTGTCAGAATGGTGAAACATGTTCTCACTCACATGTTATGTGATGTTACACGTGTGTGTGTGTGTGTGTGTGTGTGTGTGTGTGTGTGTGTGTGTGTGTGTGTGTGTGTGTGTGTGTGTGTGTCTGTGTCTGTGTCTGTGTCTTGAACAGGTATGGTTTGCGTTACACTGCTAAAGTTTTGAGAGACGCCCTGAAGGAGAAGTTTCCTCAGGCCAGTGAGGACGAGCTGTACAAGGTACTTTATCAAAACTCTTATTGTCATATATATATATATACACACACACACATACATTAGAGTTATAACAGTACACTCAATTTTCAGTACGCGTCTTTCGAATACAGAGTTGTAGCCCATAAACCACAATCTCAATAAGATGTTTTGTTACTTTCAAAAAGAAAAATAAAGTCTCATCCCTCAGATTCAGTTAATTTTATCACAAAATTCAAACGTAAATGCCGTTTTGTCGCTCTGATGTGGCGTGACAGATCACTGTATAGGTGCCTCAGTTCAACGCGATCATCACTTCCTCTTTAATACTAGTTACTGAATGAACATCTGAAGGTATGTGGAAAGATACTCACTGAAGTGTGTGTCGTGTAATCGCTCAATCAGTGTAATGGTGAAGCGGCTGTAAGCAGCATTTACCTCAGAAATGCCATCCAGTGTCCACAGCTCTTGAGTTCACTAGAGAAATGAACTCTTTCGCTACATATGCAGTATATTAGCCTATATATTCATTATATTTTCATCTTAAATCTAAATCTCAATATATATTTTTATTTTTAGAAAATATTCACACTATATATATATATATATATATATATATATATATATATATATATATATTGCATGTTTTGCATATAGTTATAGGAGCTTTGGTGACAAAATTAGCACTTCAGAGACTGTCCTAACCAGCCGCCACACGACAGGAATCTATTTTTGAAATGGTTTCTATATTTCTGGGATTTTGCAGCTATTAGTTCAGGTCACAGAGAGGGAACAAGGACATAAATGCACAAAGAAAAGTATTTATTGCTTACAGTTTGAACGTTTGTTTCCTTTTATTTCTTTTTAAAATCTGAGGTAAATAAAGTCATGCAAAATGACATTTTAATATTAAGCAAAGCTCAAACGAGTGTATTTCATGACAAAGAGTGTGAGTATGTGTTTTGTTCAGTTTCATTTGGTTTTCATGTTTAGCTGCGAACAGAGCCCCGCCCACACTCTGTTATGATTGGCTGTGATTTATGATTGATTTTTGCCGTCTTGTAGCTTTCTTATGGTAAGATAAAAAAAAAACGCCACCTTTTCACTGCACTCAACATTAGGATAGGACTGTCACATTTCGCCCCCTAGTGGCAGTCGCACTGAACTTTTGAAATTGGTCATGCCGTCCTTTATTCTCCATGGTAGAATAAATAAATAAGAATTAATTAATATGTGCACTTTGGATAAACTACCAACATTACTAAGAAATAAAAAGAGAAGAATGATGAACTTGATGAGAAACAGAAAATCCTCTAAAGCGTTTAACCCCTTAAAGAATAAAAACCATTAATTAATTTCTGTAGAGATCGTACAGAATAATATCAAAGTGCATTAAATGGGTAAAAGCACACACACACACACACACTACTTTTGTGTGTTTAACTAAAAATGTCTGTGAAGTAAATAAGGCAAATGGATGGATTTTCAGAACTGTCTGTGGCTGATTTTTGTCTGAATACAGCACAATGCAAAAGTCTTAGGCCACCATTAGATGTTGTTTTAGCAATGATATAATGACATATATTATTTTCTCTTTATTGGAATGTCATCAGAAAATGCAGGAAATGTGTTTGCAGTATTTAAAAACAGAAAACAAAACAAGTTTTCGAGGCTAAAGTGGAAAGTATGTAGTGTCCTCCCCTTACACTTGAGCAACAGCAGGAAGCGGCGCTCCTAAACACACATGGACAGGAAGGCCAAGAAAACTTTCAAAATCTGATGCGTTTCTCAGATTGAAGGGGTTTTTTCGTTTTGTTTTTACATTTTGTGTACATATTTCCTGTATTTTCCGTTCGTATCGACCAAAGTAAAATATGGATGGTCATGAAAACATTGCTAAAACAGACTTTTGCACAGTACTGTGTGTGTGTGTGTGTGTGTGTGTGTGTGTGTGTGTGTGTGTGTGTGTGTGTGTGTGTGTGTGTGTGTGTGTGTGTGTGTGTGTGTGTGTGTGAAATGTAATAAAATGCATAAAAGTGGGCAGTTCTTCTCATGTGATGATGTGTGTGTGTGATCAGATCGTGGGAAATCTCATCTACTATCGCTACATGAACCCTGCGGTCGTGGCTCCGGACGGGTTTGACGTGGTGGAGTTCGGCGCGGGTTCGGCTCTGCTGCCGGGTCAGCGGCGGACGCTGGGCTCCATCGCTCGCATCCTTCAGCACAGCGCCGCGCTCAAACACTTCCACGGGGACTCGGCGCACCTGCGCGCCCTGAACGAGTACATCACACACACTCACGCCAGGTTCAGGTGAGTGTGACCTCAGAGGAGCAGCTCAGGCCGTGTGCTTCCTGTCTCATCGCTCCGTTCTCTCCTGCGACAGGAAGTTCCTGCGCGCTGTGTGTGACGTGCCTGAGCCGGAGGAGCGCTTCAACATCGACGAGTATTCAGAGACGCTGATCCTCAACAGACCCGTGATCTACATCTCCATCAGTGAACTCCTCAACACTCACAGAGTCAGTGTCTGAACAAGATTCCTGTCGATCACAAAATGATTCAGTTTTTATAGAAACCTGATCTTTATGATAATATTGACATGGTAAATAAAATTGATCAAAATGCAATTAATTTTTTTATTTACAATAAATAATCATTTAAAGATATACTTTTGACTAAAGTCTAATCTTGACATCTCTGAAATTATCTATGAATATTGATGTGTATATGTATTTTTTTGCATAATTTTATAAAATTAAAAAAAAAGATCAATTTAATAATCAACACTCAGAACGGAGTTGTATATAAACAATTGATTATTAAATTTTATTTTCAGTTTAATAAATTATAAAATGTAGTAACTGATCATAATTTATTTAATAATGAACACTCAAATGTTTAGTACATAATCATTTTAATTGCACATTTAAAAACTAGTTTTTACCTTTCATGATTTATTATTTTTTTTACTCGAATTGAAAATGCATTTTATTTTCCACAAAATGCAAATATAGTAAAAAAAATTATAAAATGCTATTTATTTACAGTAAATAATCGTTTAAATATACTGTAATGAATCAAAAATAAATATACGTTTGACTTGAAAGTCTAATCTTGACATCTCTGAAATTATGTATAAATATTAATGTTTATATGTATTTTTGCATAATATTTTGAATTATTGAATAAAATTAAAAACAAAAAATGATCAATTTAATAATCAACACTCAAAACAACTGTATATAAACAATTAATGATTCAATTTTATTTTCAGTTGAATAAATTATTGATCAGAATTTAGTTTAATAATCAACAATTAAATATTTAGTACATAATCATTTTAATTAATTAATTCACTCAAATTAAAACTGCATTTTTGTTTTCACAAAATGCAAATATACTAAATATTGATAATGCTATTCTTTATTTACAGTAAAATAATGTATAAATATTAATGTGTGTGTGTGTATATATATATATATATATTATATATAAATTTTTGTTTTTTTTTTGCATAATTAATAATAATATTTTTAATTAGTAAAAGACGTATAATATAGTGCATATGTTTCTCCTCTTAAAATGAACATAGAATTAAATTAATTTTCGGCCATATATTCAGGTACTGCTGTTCTGCACACATATTTTAAATAATAATATATGAACCAGTATTCAGTATGCAGTGATCACAGTGTTTTTTTTATGCTGTGGTCACATGACCATGTTTAATTCTGTTAGTCATCCTGGAAATAACATGTTTATTAGCTGTTGTGATTCTGTTGCTGACGGGCCTGTGTGTGTTTAGCTGCTGTTGGAGCATCAGGACTGTCTGTGTCCGGATCCGTCTGACCCTCTTCAGCAGCTGCTGCAGGATCTGGGCTCAGTGCCGTCGCTTCAGGATCTCGTAGGTACGTCATCCAGAAGATGGTGTTCACCATCCAGAGTGAACCTTTCCAGAAAGCTGTTTCATTTCTCCTGATTTTGTTCAGAATGTTTGTTCTTTTGATTTCGCTTGAAGTATATCGAGACCTTTAGAGTTCATCATTGTTCTGGAGCAGATCCAGATCTGTACTGATCTTTCTCTCTCTGTGTGTGTGTGTGTGTGTGTGCGTGTGCGCAGGCGAGGGGCAGCTCAACCCCTCAGATCCAAGCATGGAGCAGACTCTGGCCAAGATGGAGGTTTCTCTGACCCTCACCAGCAAGTTTGACGTCTTCAAAAGCTCTGATGACAGGCCTGACGCACGGGGGATTCTGCTGAGGTGCGCTGGATCCGTCTGTTCTGCTGATGCTCTGGTGTCTGATGATGATGATGATGAGTTTGTTCATTTCCTGTCTGGTTGTTCTTCAGCACTAAGCAGCTGATCATCGATGTGATCCGAACGCAGCCCGGTGACACGCTCAGTGAGGTGCTTCAAGTCTCCGCCTCCAGAGATCAGGTAGAGATGACTCCGCCCACACACCTACAGCCATCACTGCACCTGACCCGGTGACTCAGACTGTAGTAAATGTGCGAGGAATGAGGAAATCTTCCAATTGAATTTAAAAAACTCTGTCTGTGTACACACACATATTTAACTTTAATTGGAAGATTTCCTCATTCCTCTGAAAGCTGTAACTAGTGTGTGTGTGTGTGTATTTTGTATTTTTACATTTTTTATATATATATATATATATATATATAATTTTTTTTTTTTTTTTTTTTTTTTTCTAAATAGAATGAATTAAGTTTATAATTAATTAAAAAAATGTGCACATTTTTACAGGTAATTACATTCTTACTGTCACTGATACTAATTAAAAGCATAAAAATAAATGTTACTAGAATACTGGAAATAAAATAACTGAAACATGTAAACTTGGGTAGAAACTAAAATAATAACACAACTGAAATAAGAATTTAGAAACAAACATTAAAAATGACAAACATGACAAAATTACTGAAAATGAGCTAAAATTAAAATAAAAACAAATATATAAAAATGAAAACTAATTCAATATATTAATAAAAGATGTTACATTAGTAATAATAACATTGTTAATTGCATAACATTATTTCATCAGTTTCACTGCAAAACACAAAAAAATGAAAAGCTGCAGAAAATTTTGGTCTGCAAAAATCTGAAAAACGTTCTGTGAAGTCCTGATTATTAGAGGATGTGTTAACTGAGTGTTTCCAGGGCTGATCTTCAGTCCTCCATTATTAAAACGAGAGCATGTGGTGTGTGTTCAGGAGGTGCAGCACGGCTGGATGATGCATCAGCGCGCTCAGAGAGACGCACGGACCCCGGAGAAGATGAAGAGGAACCAGTCGCTGATCGCCGACGGCAGCCTGACGCTGGAGGAGAAGAAGAGGAAGATCCAGAGGAACCTGAGGAGGCTGGAGGCCGTCGGCACCCTCTGCCCCCCCGACACGCACGCGCAGATGCTGCAGCTCATCGCTAAGGTACCGCGCGGCCGGTGTGTGACGGCGTCGGTCAGGTGTGTGTGTGCTGACGGTCTGCTGTGTGTGTGTGTGTGTAGGACATCCGTCACCAGCGAGTGTATCGTCAGAGGCGTCAGGCGGAGCTGGTCAAACTCAGACAGACGCTGCACAGTCTGTACTGCAAGAGCTCCTTCCAGTCAGAGCAGGTGGATTATTACAGCCAGTACATCAACACCTGCCTGCACAACCTCACCGCCAGGTACACTGCACATCACATGCTCATGTGTTTAGAGAGCCGCCGATAATCGGATTTACTGATGTATATTTTTGTTATACATAAAAAGATGCAACGGGGAGTACTGAAGCCACACTAAACTAGCACTGCTTTTATTCAGGCGGTTTAGAGTGTTTTATGCTTTTTTAAAAATTTGTTAGAACTATTTGGTTTTACTAGATGTGTTACCTGTTCGTTTACCTGATCAAAGCGTAAAGATTTAAAGAAGTGACTTCACTTTATTTTTTATTTTGATGTAGACGTGTGTTTTATTTTGAGAGCGTGAAATTACAGTATTGGAAAAATGTGAAATGAAATGGTTAATTTGCTCGTTCAGTGCGGTTATTATAACTGTCAAAAACTAATAAAACAAACATCAGATCAGTATATTGGATCAGTATTACAGTATTGGAAAACAGTGTTTAAAAGAACAGTTTGTTTGCTCTTTCAGTGCGGTTATAACTCAAAATAATAAATTAAATATCGGTTTAGTATATCGGTATTGCGGTATTGGAAAAAAGAGTTAAATAAAACCGTTCGCTCGTTCAGTGCTGTTATAACTGTGAAAAACTAATAAATAAATACCAGTTCAGTACATCAGTAAAAAAATGTATGTTTATCTATTTTTATTCATATTTTGAATCAGTTTTGTATTTTTATCATTTTAAAGTTTTAGTAATTTTGTATTTTTTGTCTCTTTTTAGTAGTTTTTCAAATGTCTTTAGTTTTTATTTTTATTTACGTTTTATTTTTTAGTACGTCTTGTTACAATAAATGAAAATAAGAAACGTTGCCTTGGCAACTAGCTGCTATAAAGTTTTTTTTTAATATATTTTATTTCAGTTAATGCTTATTTTAACATGACATTAATTGAACTGTAATCCTGCGAGTACCAGCACAAACACACACACACACATTTCACAATCTAGAACTGACTCTGATTGATAAACTCTTGACTTGATTCAGTATCGCTGCATTACTGTAGTGTTCCAGACTCGAATCTGAGACTTCGTTTCGTATCAAAACACAAATATTACTGTGATTATTGGATGGCAGGAGCTACAGAAAATGTTCAGTGAAGTTTTGTTCACTCATCAAGCTGAAAACAGCACAGACTAAGAGACCGATTCTTGAGATTTAAGAATCAATATCGGTTCATCAGAATCAGTATTGGTGTTTGTGTCTCTGTCCGTCAGTAAAGTCAACGGGAAGAAGGTGTCTGATAATAAAGGGAAGAAGAAGCAGTCGGCTCTCACGTACACGGCCGCACGTCTGCATGAGAAAGGAGTTCTGCTGGAGATCGAAGACCTGCCCGTCACACAGTACGACACACACACACACTGCTGCATGCTGATTGGTCAATACTGTCATGATCAAATACTTCATGATTGAGCGATTCAGACTGATTCAGTGAAATGAGTTGAATGAACTGAACAACTCAATGTGTGTTCAGTCATTGAGGAACCACACAATACAAACATGACTGTGTGTGTGTGTGTGTGTGTGTGTGTGTGTGTGTGTGTGTGTGTGTGTGTGTGTGTGTGTGTGTGTGTGTGTGTGTGTGTGTGTGTGTGTGTGTGTGTGTGTTCACAATCTGCAGGTTCAAGAACGTGATCTTTGACATCGTGCCCACTGAGGAGGACGGGACCTTCCTGGTGAAGGCTCGTTTCATGGGTGTGGACATGGAGAGATTCCCTCTCAAATATCAGGTGACGTGATCATGTGACATATTTAGGGTCTGGATGTGTTAATGGTGTGTCCTTGAGGATGAGACGTGAGCGATAACAGGTGTGTGTGTGTGTGTTTGCAGGATCTGCTGCAGCTCCAGTATGAGGAAGTCGCCGTGATGAAGATGTTCGATAAAGCCAAAGTCAACGTCAATCTGCTCATCTTCCTTCTCAACAAGAAATTCTTCAAAAAGTGAAGTGTTATGTTGTTATAATCTTACAGAAACACTCCAGATGAACGTGATTCTTTCCCAGAGTAATAACTCTGTATTTGAGCGGCCCATAAGTCATTGCTCAAAGCACATGTGTTTTATTAACCAAAATAACTCTGGATATATTCAAACACTATCATACACTACTTATATATTCATGTATTCAATCATGGGCAAATACTTTATTAGAGTGAATCACAGAAGAATCGGTTCGTTCACACACACTGAATCGATTCCGCTCCGTTCGGTCCAGTGCTGTGTGTGTCCAGCGGTTCAGTCAGGTGACGGTCAGCTGCTCTCATTCACGCTCTTTTAAACACTGTTTTCTAAACTAATAACTGTAAATATTTTCTGTCGTTTTGTCTGTTTTTCTCTTCTGAAATGTTTTTGTATTTCTTTCCTGTCCTCACATGTTTTTAGGTCATTTATAAGTCTCTAAAACACTATTTTGTGCTTTTAATGCTGGTTTTATTCATAATAAAAGACTTTGCATGAATAAAAAGTGTTTGTGTGTCATTGTGCACGTTCTGCTCACAGTAGAGTATTTAACCCTCTGGAGCTGCTCGCGTGGCCACCAAAAATTACCTTTTTTTTTTTATTTCATTGAAATCAATGTACTGTTTTAGTCCATTTTTTTTTTTATATATATATATATTTTGTATTTTTATGGGATTTTATGGTACTAAATTATATTTATGAAATAGTTATGATCCATGATTATTTTTAATCACTTTTTGAGCATAGAAATTTCCAACTTTAAACTGTCATAAATAAAATGTGGTCTCTTTTTAAAGAAGACACTCGGCAGATTACTGGTAAAGTGAAGGAGGGAAAAAAAATTAAAGAAAGTTTATGCGTAAAATACTATTTTTAAATGTTATATGAAATGTCTATTTTTCCAAAACATGTTCTCTAAAACTGAAAATAAATTAAGTTGTTCCAAATTTGAAGTTGATACCTCAAAAAATGAGCTTTCAGTAAGTTAGTTTGGGCGCAGTACCAAACGCTTCCACTAGATGAAATTTGTTTTCCATTCATTTTTGACCGCGATCAACACAAGTGACTTTTTAACCTTTCCGAATCATTTTTCATGATTTTTTTATGTGTTCCTAAGAAAATGCCAAAACCTGTACCAAGTTTCATATTCCATGAAGTAAAAAAATTCTAAAAAATAAAACGTACATTTTTTCTGTCAAAAATGACCAAAGACCACCAGAGGGTTAATACTTTTATAATTTTTTCTTTATTTTACTTTATTTATTTTAGTTTATGAAGGTAGTTTCATGTAATCTTTTCTCTTCATCAGATTGATTTTTTTTAATTAATATTTTAAAAAGTCAAATGCTAAATTTTTTTATGCAAAAGTTTTATTTGTGTGATCTTCAATCTTTTGTCATGTTTATCAGTGGATGAATCTGATTTGATGGTAAAAAATTAAATGAAGCTGTTGGGCTTACCAAATTGTATTTAAATAAATGTAATTTTAATATCTTTTGTTTGATTTTTATGCATTTTATTAGTTTTACGGGGATTTTTATGTCTTAAGATATTAGTTAAAATAGAGTTGAGCAGAATAACTTGCATGTGTCAGTAAAAATCCCGTTTATTAAATACATTAAAGTCAATGGAGTTCATTCTGTTAATTCTCATATTATGTTCTTATAAATTTCATGAAATTATATATCTTAATAACATTTCTCATAAATATTGATAAAAAAAATATATTGTCTTGCATTACACTGATTTTTTTGCTTTCGTTCTTGTAACATTTTAAATTTCAAAGAATTTCTAAAATGCTTTAAAGGGGTAGATAATAATAATAGCCTGGTAAAAACATGGTAACATCAAAACTTTGAAGAATTATTGATCAGATACAATATGGTTTTAGTTGAAAAATACATTACAAGGTTAATTTTATCATTCTGTTTTAGAGCACTAGATGTGTTTTAGTATGTGGTGTTTTTATAAACCTGTATTTTAGGGACACATTTGTACCCAGCAGTGAGCTAAACCTGACAAATCCTCCTTTTGGGCACGTCCTTATTTGTAAAAATAGTATGTTACAGTATTTATAACTAGCTGTCATTTAGAGAGCTTGAGCAATCGTGTGTGTGTGTGTGTGTGGGTGTGTATTATCATAACTCACAGGACAGATGAATTACTGTATTGTTGATGTGATCCGTGACGTCACACACACACACACACACACACACACACACACACACACATTCTCCGCATGTTTACAGGTGGAGTTTCTGCTGATTCTCACCTGAAGAATGACAGAAAGAGCCAGACAAGAACGACATCAACATCGAGGTAAAACAATCTCAACATACAATGATGTAACTTTACACTGCAGATCTGAGCTTTAGTTTTAGTTTTAGTTGAGGAATAAGTCAGAAAAATATCTTTAATTACTCATGGTGATGTTGAAGCTTCTTCACATGTAGGTTAAAAACATTTAAAGGAAAGATAACAATAAGGTTTCTTTTGTTGACATTAGAACTGAATGAGCTTCTACAGCATTTATTAATCTTAGTTCATGTTAACTGCTACATTTACTGAAATATCTTTAAGATCACAAGTCGTATCTGTTGGTTAATGCACTGAACTAACATGAACCTGAATATTTGTATTAACTATTAATAAATGCTTTGAAATATATTGCTGTATTGTATGTTAGTTGATTCGTTAACTTATAATGTTAACAGATTAGACATTACTGGAAGGTGTTACCAAAGGAATTAATGAAAATCATGGAAGGCTAGATGGATTTGTGCTGCTAAAATGAATGATTCAGCTCTGATTTGACCCATAAACTCAAATCACTGAATAAAACAAAAGAATCACAAGTAATTGAACTCAAAGCTTCAGACATAACGCTAAATTAGGATCAATTAGATGATCGCAGTGAGTCTCGAGTCATCGCAGCGACGGCGCAGGTTCATCTGGTTTGTTCGGTTGAAGAATGTGTGAACAATGACTGAAATATCTGCACAGAAAACACGTGATCCTCAAACTCATTTCACTCTCTAAAGTGTCTGAAGATGTCGAGAAAAATGGAGGTGATCATCAACCCGCAGGATCAAGCCGCGTGTCCCGTTTACATCACGGAGTCGAAGCCGGGAGACTCGCCCGGAGTGACGGGATTCCTGAAGATCAACCCGGCGGCTCTGGGGGTAAAACTGACCATCGACACTCTTGACTAGTACTGAGACTCTCTGGTACAAGAAAAAACATTTCATGTGTCTTTTATCTGTCAGTGGCTGGAGATCCTGACCGGAGCCGTGGCGTTTGGACTCGTCTTTTGGAATTATGAACGATGGTTTTTAATACCAACTTGCTATGTAAGTCTTTAATTTTATATATATATATCTATATATATATATATATATATATATATATATATATATATATATATATATATATATATATATATATATATATATATATGAGCAATATCACACTTGCAGCCGTGCAATACGGCTGTATATCAGCCCGGCTGTAGGTAATCACAGTGCTGATATACAGCTATAACGCACAGCTACGAGTGTGATATTGTGTTTATACAACAGTTCGACGACACGAGTGTGTAAATAAATAAAATCAACAATTGAGTGTCTTTAAAACCCTCTTTTGTGAGGAACTACTTCCTTCCGCCACAGATTCAGAGTTTAACAGTTGAGCCCAAGATCTGTTATTAATTCTACAACGTCACTTCAGAACTAGTAATGAATGAACGCTGAGTCGCTTCATTGAAACTCAGTGTGTTATATGCTATTATGAGAGAGAGATGCATTCATTCTTCAGGTCGATGTCCATAATAATATATCCATTATAAAAAAATCAGTTTGAATGTCCGTTGGGGAAAGCGATATCTTTGTCTTTTTAACCCTCTGGCTCTCTTTGTTTAGGAGTCACACTTGCCTTCTTTACGGTCAAAAGTGACTGAAGCCTTGAGAAGTAACTTTTTTGTTTTTCAGGAAAAAAAACAATGTAATATATTTTTGTTCAATAATATTTTTTGATTATTATATACAATTTTAAGGGTATTTTATGATACTATGCAATATTTATATTTTTTTATTAGTTATTTTCCCCCATTGAAAATAATAATAAAAATTAATTTCTAACATATTTTTAAATTATTTTTCAATTAAAGCAGTATTCCATTTTTTCTGAAGGTAGATTAGTGCCATCTGGTGGGAGTAAAAAAGAAAAACTTATGCAATGCCATGTTGTAACCACTAGATTCCTATAGAGCTCTATAGAAAGTGGATTATAAATTCTCTAGTGGTTTTTGGACACAAACACTTATTTTTATTAAGTTTTGGATTTGGATTTATAAATAGAAATTCTCAAAGAATACTTTTTGTCAAAGTTTAGATTTTTTTTATTTGAAATGTTGATTTGAAGTGTCAGTTTTCGCATTCATTTTACTACAGTCAAACCTGAACACAGAAGAGGACATTTTGTCACACATAACATCAAAATTCAATACGGTATATGTTTTATTACAGGTTAATAAATCTGAGTCTGATCTGATTTCATATGCTGGGTATGTCTATTTTGCACTCTTGACATTTTAAAATGTCCCCCTTCACTTTTTTTCTGCACAGTGTCTGATTTGTAGTTTGTACCAACAAAAGATTCTCTGAGTTTTAGAATTTTTTCATATTTCCCATTCATTTTATGTCGGTCATTTTTGACCGAAAAGAAGGTAAATGTGACTCTTTTTTTTTTTTTTTTACAACCCTTTAACATGTCCAAATCATGTCCTTGATTTTTTGTGTGTTCATATTGCTAATGCGACAAAAGTCACCAAGTGTCATCTCATTCCAACAAAGCTACAATTTCTAAAATTTCAAAATATAATATTTTTCGGTCAAAAATGATCAGAGAGGGCCAGAAGTTAAAGGGATTTCCCACTGCTCTAAAACAACATCCTCGTTCTGACTCACTCATACAGTCTCTGCCACCATCTAATAATATTTATTGAACAATATTTAAATGATCAACAATAGCCATTATAAAAGTCATAAACACAAGCAAACAATCAAATAAATAAAAAACACAAGCAAACAACTTACAAAAGTAGCATTCTAATACAGAATTAAGGTTAACTATAGCCTGAAAATAGTTATGAAATTTAATTTTCCTCTGGAACAAGTAATAGATTAATAAGACCAAAGATTGCCCATTTGATATACCCCAAATTAATTATATTTTGAACCACTATCTACATAAGAGTCAGCAGCAAATCCCTGAAGCACTGGCCGAGATGAAGCTGTTCTCAGCGGGTACTCGAGCACTGAACGGCCGCTGACGGCCTGGAGCTCACATCTCTGAAAACAAAGAGTAAAATAGGCGCTATGATTAAATATGAGTCACATATTTCAGGTCTAAACAACTACATTCTCACCTAAAAAACTCTTAAAACTACAGTTCGTGGCACAACAAGTGTTGTATTTATAAAAAATATACGGTGGATTTGCTCGACCGCAATGACAGTCGCTTCAAGCGGAGTGATACAAACTGTGAAAAGGAAGGAGTGCTCTTATCACAGCCAATCAGATTCGAGAACCAGAAAGAACTGTTGTATAAATATATATAAATTTGATAAAAAATACAGTAAAAATTGTGAAATATTACAATTTAAATTGTAAATGAAGACTGGAGTAAGGATGCTGAAAATTCAGCTTTGATCACAGGAATAAATTACACTTTACTATATATTCACATAGAAACCAGCTGATTTACACTGGAATAATATTTCACAATATTTACTGTATTTTGTATGTTGACCTGCAGGAGGATGCAGATTTGTTTTACATGTCAATAAATGATCTTTATTACTATATTGAGCTGTAAATGTTGATATTTCTGTCTGAATAATGTTGTTTTGTGTCTGTAGTTGATTTTGAATGGAGTTATCACAGCCACAGCTGCTTGTACCCGTAACGCGTGTCTGGTCAGTATGAAACATCGTCTTCATTTAGAAGGGTTTATCAGAATCAGAAGTGGTTCTGACTCATGTTTGTTCAGGTGGTCACCGCTCAAGTTCTGAACCTGCTCAACATCCTCAGTGCTCTGATCGTCTTCATCATCTTCTTCTTGTTGTTCTATGTCGCGTCGTCTGTGCGTGTGGTGAGTCTTTCTCTCTGATGTTAGTGTGGTTCATGAATGTTTCTGAATACTGAGGAGTTTCTGATTCATCTGCTTGTTGTAGTTTTTGGCTCCGTCTCTGGGTCCGACAGACATCGCTTTCATGGCCTGTAACGTTCTGGCGATCATCTACTCCCTTATCATCTTCGCGACCTCATGCTGCTGGTGTAAATCGGTAAATCAGTGTTTCTTTGAGTCTTCAGCATCATCTGTGGCGGGTTTCAATCTTTCTGAAGATAAATATGATCATCTGTGTGCCAGGGGCCTAAAATTGAAAAGGCAGATTTATATTTTAATTTACAAAGACCTGATTTATATTGTGAAAATGAGTTTTATAAATACAGTACAGTCCAAAAGTTTGGAACCACTAAGATTTTTAATGTTTTTAAAAGAAGTTTCGTCTGCTCACCAAGGCTACATTTATTTAATTAAAAATACAGTAAAAAACAGTAATATTGTGAAATATTATTACAATTTAAAATAACTGTTTTCTATTTGAATATATTTGACAAAGTAATTTATTCCTGTGATCAAAGCTGAATTTTCAGCATCATTACTCCAGTCTTCAGTGTCACATGATCCTTCAGAAATCATTCTAATATGATGATCTGCTGCTCAAGAAACATTTATGATTATTTTCAATGTTGAAAACAGTTGTGTACTTTTTTTTCAGGATTCCTTGATGAATAGAAAGTTGAAAAGAACAGCATTTATCTGAAATACAAAGCTTCTGTAGCATTATACACTACCGTTCAAAAGTTTGGGGTCAGTAAGAATTTTTATTTTTATTTTTTTGAAAAGAAATTAAAGAAATGAATACTTTTATTCAGCAAGGATGCATTAAATCAATCAAAAGTGGCAGTAAAGACATTTATAATGTTAGATTTCAGATAAACTCTGTTCTTTTGAACTTTCTATTCATCAAATAATCCTGAAAAAAAATATTGTACACAAATATTTTGTACAATTGTACACATTAAATGTTTCTTGAGCAGCAGATCAGCATATTAGAATGATTTCTGAAGGATCATGTGACACTGAAGACTGGAGTAATGATGCTGAAAATTCAGCTTTGATCACAGGAATAAATTACTTTGTCAAATATATTCAAATAGAAAACAGTTATTTTAAATTGTAGTAATATTTCACAATATTACTGTTTTTACTGCATTTTTAATTAAATAAATGTAGCTTTGGTGAGCAGACGAAACTTCTTTTAAAAACATAAAAAATCTTAGAGGTTCCAAACTTTTAGACTATACTGTATTTATATTATATTTAGTTACATTACTTCATTGCGACTCACTGTCGTACTGCACTGTTAGACGTAAGATGTATTTTATTCATTCATATGAATATATTAATATTTTTATAAAATGTATTTTAATTATTTAAATTGAATTATTTTATTTTAATAAATTTATTTCAGTAAAATGTATTTAATTTGTTACATTTGCACACTGCTTTTCTTATTTTTTTATTTAAATCAAGTTTTATTAATTTAATAATTTTTATATAATTATGAGAATTTTACGTTTATTTATTAAATTGTTAAATTTATTTTTAATTAAATTATTTATTTTAATCTAACGTAAAAAATAAAATAAAATTTTATTTAAATAAATACTATATGTTTAATTTTAATTAATTTTTATCTTAATCAAATGTAATTATTTTTATTTAAATAAAGTTACATTTATTTACTTTTTTATTTTTATTAATATTCATTCATTCATAAATTTGGTTTAATCTAATGTATTGAATATTTATTTAAATACAATTTTAAATTTAAACATTAAGTATTTTAATAATTTAATTTAATCTCATTTTTGTTTATTTATTTTTTATATTTTTACACTGCTTTTCTTATTTTTTATAGTTTTTTGTTTTTATTTATTTTATTTCAGTGAAATTGAAATCTGATGTAAAGAAAACAAATACATAAATATAAAACTATTAATTTTAATACATTTTTATCTTAATCAAATTTAATTAGTGTAATAAAATTTTTATTTATTTATTTTTACATTTACACTGCTTTTCTTATTTTTATTTAAATAAAGTTTTATTTATTTAATTTTTATTCATTTATTCATTTATTTTAATTAATTTGTTTTAATCTAATACATTAAATAAAATTTTATATAAATAGAAATTAATATTTATCTTAATTAAATTTAGTGAGTTTCATATTATTCAGGTTTATTTATTTCTAGATTTTTACACTTTTCCTATGTTTATCTATGAAATATCTGTTTGTCTGCAGAGGAAGCGTCTCATGGTGATCCACATGAGCTCAGCGTCACCTGCACCTGCAGTGGTCAGTGATGTCGTGGACCAGCCGCGTACCGCATCATCACCGCCATCCTACTACAGTCCGATCCCGACTTCAGAACCACCGGCCTATGAGGTGAGGACCAGAATCAAGTCTTCAAGCACTGTTTAAAGTGCTCCATTATGATCTTTAGGATATTATATTATTTGATCAAACGGTTTCAGACACTGAGAGAAACGAGCAGATGCTGCAAATGAATATCAGGAGAAAATGAAAGAGTTTCTGTGTTTCTGCAGGACGAGCGACGCTCGACGCTCTCTAGAGCTTCTGCTGAGAGATGGGACATGAGAAGATGGAAAGATGAACTGCATCGCAGCAGAAAACCCATCCAAGTCTAAGACATTAATTTATTCCAGATCAATGTATGCTCTAAAGTAGAGCTTCAGTGACCCATGTTTGATTCGGTCCCAGAGCTCAGTCTAGGGCCCTTAATAGTGCAACGGTCAATCTGCGGGACAGTACAGATGGACACTCGCTATCAGACATTATGCACATTAGAATCATTTCTAATTTATCTTGTTTTTGAAAGCAAACTTGAAGTGCGGTGTTTTTGAGATGTCAGTATTTCTGTCGGGTTGGAGCTGTACTTGCATGACTGAAAATAGCTGTCGGAATGTGTTCATGATCGTTCCTCGCCTGCGGACAGTGAGAAACTCATTCAAACACGACTCAAGACTCATGAAGAAGTGTCTGGAGCTGATTCTGCTCTCAGGACAGTCCCTCCATCTCTGACATACTCTTTTTCTGTGCAATTTTATTTAAGATTTATTTTTAGTTCTTTTTAATGCATTTGAATGTTTATGTACATATATGTCAGCTGCGAAGCACTTTATAAACAGTTTTAAAGGTGCAATATAAAGTTCTTTTATTATTAGTTTTATTATTTTTGTTGTATTTGCCATCTCACAGTTAGGTGGGTCCCTTTGCCAAGTCTCTTCTGCTCGCCAAAGCTGAATATATTTGATCAAAAATCCAGTAAAAATTGTGAAATATTATTCCGGTGTAAATCAGCCGTTTTCTATGTGAATATATAAATTGTAATTTATTCCTGTGATCAAAGCTGAATTTTCAGCATCATTACTCCAGTCTTCAGTGTCACATGATCCTTCAGAAATCATTCTGATATGATTTTATGCTTCAGATTTCTTTGGAAATCCCAAAAATCTGAAGCAGCACAACTGTTTTCAACACTGATAATAATATCATAAATGTTTCTTGAGCATCAAATCATCATATTAGGAATATGACTTTCTTCTTTCAGGTGAATACAATCGGAGAAATATTAATAATCACCCTGATGCTCTAAAGCTTTATAATGGCAGTGAACGGAAACCACATGTTTGAAGCGTGAAAAAAGGTTCATCCATCAATCATAATTGTACTCCACATGGCTCCGGGTCGCGTCTGGTGTAGGAACAGTGTAACGCCTCTCGCAGCTCAAAACACTTATGGTGCGTTCACACCAGACGCGAATTAAACGCGAATGATTTACATGTTAAGTCACTGCAAAGACGCGATAGACATCCTGCCGCGCGAATTGCGCAAGTTGAAAAATCTGAACTTTAGCGTATGTTCGCGCCGCGTTAACCAATCAGGAGCTTGCTCTAGTAGTGACGTGATTACGACGTAGCGAGCGGATGCTGAAATCTGAAACAACAATGCAGGACAAAATCATCGTTGCTGTATGTGGATACCCGGAGCTGTACGATACATCTTCGTACTTTTACAGAAACATGAATAAAAAGGATCTTGCTTGGAAGAAAGTGAGTGAGGAGGTCGGACAATCTGGTAAGTTGTAAAAAATGTGTAAATTTACATAAAATGTTGATTAATATTTTACAGATTTTTTTCTGTAAAAATAGAAAAAAAGGGAACAAATGTAGAACTACAGAAATCAACAGCCATTCAACATGTTTTTTACTCTTCCATTTAAGATAATGTGTTGGTGAAAGTTAGTTTTTTAAGGTTCAATTATAGTATTGGTACATACGGTGTGTAGGCCTTCTATATATTATGCATTGTTTATTTTACTAATATTTTAACCTCAACTTGCACATATGCTTATTTTGAAACTGCCGATTGGCCTCGACTTATTCTCCTTTAAATTTCCTGAACACATCTATTATTGATATGTACATTTTATGTTTTTCCAAATCGAGCTGCAAATGCGTAGCTTTGTGTGTGTGTGTGTGTGCGCGCGCGCGACGCAGATTCAAATTTGCCGCCGATTACTTTTCCGTTAGTCCCGCCCACAACAGTTCCCGGTCAGAGGTGAACAGTGATGGAAGGGCGAGCGTCGCGGGTAATTTGAATTTATTTCAGGGCAGGCTATGCTTGTGGGTCGTGAGATTAACAGTAGTGCAAAGCAATCGTCGTGGGCAGGAGAATTTATTTGAACACATCCGTCAGTCCATTCTTCGGAACAGTGTGAGGAAAAACGAAAAACTAACGTCCTTTCAGCGAGAAGACCACAGCGAACATCATACCAACCGATCACTGGCTGAGGTAAGAGTTAAATTCTACATGTGTGTGATATTTTATATCGTGTGGCTACACATTTATATTGTTTATAGTTTTAAAAAAGCTAATATTTCTAAACGGTGTTCAGACACATAACGTAAGGTAACTGCCGTTGAAAGCAAAACTGCAGCAGGTATCTTTCAATTTTCCATCTGTTTTAAACCAAGAAAGATTAGTTATTTATAAAGTCCATTCAAGTGTTTATATCTTCGTTTAGATGTGATAGTACCGCCATTTTTTCAATCTCTTTTGTTACACTGAACGATTAATGTGGCTAACTGCCACTCTGCAGCCTGTACAACTCATACTATACGTTAGGTCAAGTTATACGTTACATGAAAGCAGATGAGAGTACAATATGAACAACATTATACATTAAATATTCTGAGCGCATCTGCTTGCAAACACGAGTAGTATGCATATATTAGTGTTATAATAAATACTAATAATAGAAACAAATATTACATGACCTGAGTAAATTGTCAATACTGAATCATAAGATACATTGGATAGTTTTTTATTTTTTTATTTATTTAACCTTTATTTTTCCAGGAAGGTCCCATTGAGATAAAAAGAAATCTCTTCTTCCAGGGAGTCCTGGCCAAGATGGCCGTATTAAAAAAATAGTTATAGTTGGATAAATTCCAGATCAAAGAAGGTTGAGGATTTGCATTGTCTCAGGAAAACATATGCTGGCATGTTTGAATTAATGTAATAGCCAACTAATTTTTATTTCTTTATGATTTCAGGTCATGTGGAAAGACTGGAGATCTACAGCAGCATTGCAGTACAGGTGTGGAAAGATTACTATTCTTATACAACAAATTCTTTGTTTACATCTTTTCATGCTGCTGTTCTGTACAGTATTTTTTGTTGTAATTGTAACTAGAATCATTCAGAAAACATGGCTTTTCCTATCACTGTTATCCTCACAAACATCTCTGCTTTTCATTCCAGCCAGATGATCAACCAGTAGCTGCTCGCATCTCAGCCTGCTTGATGGAAATGTCCGACTTTCACCTGGATGACCTTTACCTTCAACTCCACCTTGCTAAGACAGAAGTTCTCGTGTTTTCAGCCACCCATCCTTTGTGTTATAATCAATCAGTTAAACTTCACAGACTACAGTGCTGGAACTGCCTGATCTTGAAGATTTGCCCAGTACAACATTGGGAAGACCAGGCCATTCCTATCGGAAAATGCTACACAACAGAACAACAACTGGCTCTGCAAGCCTGTACCTAAACTCTCTGCTTCAGACTTATTATACGCCCTCCAGAAGCTTGCTTTCTGGAAGTGAACAGCATCTTGTGGTGCCATCCCAAAGGGCACAAACTCACTTTAACTGACCTTTACCTGGACTGTTCCATGCTGGTGGAATAACCTGACTAACTCAAACCATTTTCAAGAGACTGCTAAAGATGCATTTGTTTTTGTGTGTGAACAATTGTCCTGATGATACTATCTGATTAACTGAAAAAAATAATTTCTATGCATACTGTGCTAGACTAACTGGAAATTGTCATTGTACTTATTGTTGCATCCATTCCCAGGTGAAAAAAAAGTACATTTCTATAATATACTTAAAGTGCTCTATTTTCGTGCACTAATTTTGTACTTAATATACTAAAAATTCTTCTTTAGTACTTCTTAAGATCATCTTGAGAACATCTAAGTGTACTCAACTGTGCTATTTTGAGACAGCATGAAATATGAACTAAAATGTGCTCTGTATTTAAAAAATATATTTAATTACCATTTGTAGTACACTATGGGTTCAAATGTACTATAAGTGGTATCTAAATATTTTTTTTTAAATACAGAGATAGTATATTAAAAGCACATTTTAGTTCAAATGTATGGTTTCTCAAAATAGCACAGTTGAGTACACTTAGATGTTCTTAATATACTAAAAATTCTTCTTTAGTACTTCTTAAGTACACAATTAGTGCACTAAAATAGAGCACTTTAAGTATATTATAGAAATTTACTTTTTTTTCACCTGGGTTGTACTCCTTTATTTATTTATTTAACAGGCACATTGCACAATACATATATTGTACAGACCAGAGATAGCTACAAGCTAATTTTCATCTGTTGTCCCTGGGCAGAAGCAAAGTAACAGCAGGTTCATAATGCATTTAAACAGCCTATCACATAATACCCTAAATATATAATTTAAAAAAAACGAACAAACAACACATCCAACATTGACAAAGCCCCATCCCCAGATCAAATCCACACAGTCCAGATACATTACATTTGATCCATCAGATTCTTCCATGTCACTTGTAGTCACTTTGAATAAAATGTAATCATATGTATAAAATAACAGCAATATTACAGTATAAAAGTATACAGAAATTGTCTTTTAATGTATATGTTCTATATACTAAGCTTGAATTTCCTATAATTTAAGTAACTTGACATATAATGTCTTATGTATAATGACTAATACCGTACATGTGCATGTTCCTTTGATTAAATGTATTTGGTACTATATTTTGTTAATTTAACAGAAATTGGTTTTTAATTTTATGCATTTTTAAGTAATTAATTTATATATTGATTGTAGTTGTGAGTGGCTCTATAAAAATAAAGATTGATACTGTAAAATGCAAACATTTGTTTTTGAATTTATGTGCTAAGTGCATTTTTATAAATAATTTCTTAGTTATTGTACATGGAAAATCTTTATTTTAAAAGTAAATAACTAGATGGACAGAGCAGCTTGATAAAATAACTCATAAAAACCTTAAATTTGCAGAGATTAACCTGAAAGTTAGTAATTTTCTATGTAATCTGACATAATTTATCAGTTTTTTCACGGTTTAATAAATTATTATCAACAGTAATATACTGTAATTTAATGAATTTTGACTGTAAAGTCTGTTATGTATTTTTACAGTTTTTGTATGTAATTTTGTGAAACGGTTATTTGCTGTAATTTAACGGAATCCGTCTGGAAACTGCTGCCAGACTTTTTACCGTTTTTTTACAGGATTTTTTTTACAGTGTAGGTTAGCTAAAGCTGGTAAATTGAACTCATTCATCGTATTTTACAATTATTTTCTTGCTGACGAGTTGATGTGTTATTCATAGGAAGTGTGAAGAAGTGTAAGAGTCTGAGGGACACATATATTCCCATGACGCGAATTCGCATCTGTTGTGAAATGAATTTCATGCGTGAATGAAGCAAGTAAACTCAATTTTTAAGAATATAACTATGCGTGAATAGCGCAATTTATTCACACAAGTCGCGTCTAATGTGAACGCCCCATTTACATCGTGTCTACACCAGAAACAGCACCGAACATGACAAACCAACCATTGCAAAGCACTTTGACTATGTCAGAATAAGGAGTTTACTGTCGGGAATTTGTTGTCACATCGCGCCGAGCTGGATTTATACTTTCGCCTGGCTTCGTTGACTGCACGCACATCTCCACAAACGGACGAGACTTTTATATGTTTATTGTAGTAACCTTAAACTAAAAAAAGAATCGTGTAAAACCCAGTAAACGTGATATCACTTTCGACATTAGAACAAAATATATGGATATGAAAACATTAATGATCTCTTAAATGTTTTCTTATTCCACTAAACATTTTCATTTAGTTTTTTTTTATTAAACATGGACCTTTATTTTCATTATAAGGGATTATTTCTGGTATTGTAAGCACACTTTGTAAATATAAGCAACTAGTTTAGCACAAATTGGGTGCCGGTGTGGTGAGATGTACATACTCGGCCAGATTCGCCTCGCATTCGTGCATCTTCGGATGTGGAGCCGCGCGGAAAGTTACAAAATTTGCCGTGCACACTAAGCTTGGGCCGTATCCAAATTTTGATACCGTCAAACCTCCTCCCTATTTTACCTCGGTACGGTATTACCGTGAATGATTTAAAAAATATGACGTAAGGCTCGACAGCATCACCAACTGTTGGCTTGTGCCTAAACCGTTCAGAAACGGAATACCAAACACTAATACTGAAACAATAACACAATAACATGCACAACAATATTAACAACTTTTATTAGCAACAAATAGCAGTTTATAAAAAAGTGCAAATACAACAGTCAAACAGACTTAAATGAACATAAACATCCAGGGCATATATCAGCATATTAGAATGATTTCTGAAGGATCATGTGACACTGAAGACTGGAGTAATGATGCTGAAAATTCAGCTCTGATCACAGGAATAAATTACTTTGTCAAATATATTTAAATAGTACACAGTTATTTTAAATTGTAATAATATTTCACAATATTACTGTTTTTACTGTATTTTTAATTAAATAAATGTAGCCTTGGTGAGCAGATGAAACTTCTTTTAAAACATTAAAAATCTTAGTGGTTCCAAACTTTTGGACTGTACTGTGTGTGTATATATATATATATATATATATATGTATGTGTGTGTGTGTGTGTGAAATCAATCAAACTGTGATTCAGTGTTTTTGAAGTTAATATCTAAACTTTTTTATGTTTTAAAATTTAGTTTATGGTTGAAAAAAGTCAGTCATTTCAGAAACATTTGGAAGAAATCCTATAGTATTTCATAGAGCTTTAGGCCTTGGGTGGCCTATATAAAGGGTATATATTAAGGGTCAAGTCAAGTCAAGTCAAATTTATTTATATAGCGCTTTTACAATTGGTAATTGTTTCAAAGCAGCTTTACATATTAGAAGCACAGAAAAAAAGGGAAGTGGTTAAAACTGTACAAGCAAGCGTGGTAATATGTAACATATACAAGATGGTGCTACATTAAGCCAATGTCGGCTGACTTCCAGGGGTGGAAAAAACCCCCTAGGAGAAAAACCCAGCGTGCTAGCACTGGGAAAAAAGTCCTAGGAGGGAAAAAACCCCTTGGAAGATATATATATGTAAATGTATATGGAGATCAAAATCTGAATTGTACATTTTTATTATAGAGATTAAAAATCGATTATATATAAATATATGTAAGCGGATACGGGGATCCTGGGCTACGTTGTAGTCAGGTCCAGACGCAGGTTCTCCATCTGACCTGGATACGGCCTGGATCCAGCACCCGGCAAACCTCAGGATAAGCAGAGAGACAGATATTAGCGTAGATGCCATTCTTGTTCTGATGTACAGGTATATCTAGTGTTATAGGAAATGTTCTCGGTTCCGGCCGACCTAATTATTGCAGCGTAACAATCCTTTAACGGATTTGAAAAATGTTAATGTATTGATAATGTGTTATGTGTATGCAAGAGCAAAGAGATGTGTTTTTAGTCTAGATTTAAACTGACAGAGTGTGTCTGCTTCCCGAACAATGCTAGGAAGATTGTTCCAGAGTTTAGGTGCTAAATAGGAAAATGATCTGCCGCCTTCAGTTGATTTTGATATTCTGGGTATTATCAACTGGCCTAAATTCTGAGATCGCAATAAACGTGAAGGACTATAATGCATTAAGAGCTCACTTAGGTACTGGGGAGCTAAACCATTTAGAGCTTTATAAGTAAGTAGCAAGATTTTAAAATCTATACGATGTTTAATAGGGAGCCAATGTAATGTTGACAGAACTGGGCTAATATGGTCATACTTTCTGGTTCCAGTAAGAACTCTAGCTGCCGCACTTTGGACCAACTGTAGTTTGTTTAAAAGCCGAGCAGAACAACCACCCAGTAGAGCGTTACAATAATCTAGTCTTGAGGTCATGAATGCATGAACCAACTGTTCCGCATTTGTCATTGAGAGCATATGTCGTAATTTAGATATATTTTTTAGATGGAAGAAGGCGGTTTTACAGATACTAGAAACATGACTTTCAAATGAAAGATTGGTATCAAAGAGCACACCCAGGTTCCTAACTGAGGACGAAGGTTTAATGGAGCACCCGTCAAGTGTTAGAGAGTATTCAAGGTTTTTTCGTGAGGAAGTTTTTGGTCCAAAGATTAGGAAATCAGTTTTTTCTGAATTTAATAATAAGAAATTTCTTGTCATCCAGTTTTTAATGTCAGCTATGCATTCTGTTAGTTTTGTGAATTTGTAGGTTTCGTCAGGGCGCGAGGAAATATAGAGCTGAGTATCGTCAGCGTAGCAGTGAAAACTAACACCATGCTTCCTAATTATCTCTCCTAAGGGCAGCATGTACAGAGTGAAAAGCAACGGTCCTAATACTGAGCCTTGTGGTACCCCATATTTAACCTGTGATCGATACGACATCTCTTCATTAACTACCACAGACTGATAACGGTCAGATAAGTATGATTTGAACCATGCCAAAGCAATTCCACTAATGCCAATATAGTTTTCAAGTCTTTTTAAAAGAATGTTATGATCGATAGTGTCAAAAGCAGCACTGAGATCTAATAACACTAATAGAGAAATACAGCCACGATCGGATGATAGGAGTAGATCGTTTGTAACTCTAACGAGAGCAGTCTCAGTACTATGGTATGGTCTAAATCCTGACTGGAAATCCTCACAGATTCCATTTCTTTCTAAAAAGGAACACAGTTGTGTTGAAACTGCCTTTTCTAGTATCTTTGACAGAAAAGGTAGATTCGAGATTGGCCTGTAATTTACTAAATCTCTCGGATCTAGTTGAGGTTTTTTAATAAGAGGTTTGATAATAGCCTGCTTAAAGGTTTTTGGCACGTGTCCTAGTGTTAAAGATGAATTAATTATATCAAGAAGTGGACCTACGACCTCTGGAAGCATTTCTTTCAGTAGTTTAGTCGGCATTGGGTCTAACATACATGTCGTTGATTTTGATGATTTGATAAGTTTAGATAATTCTTCCTCTCCTATAGCGGCGAATGATTCTAGTTTTACCTCAGGGACAATACAGTGCACTGTCTGAAGAGAAACTGTAGACGGTTGCATGTTTATAATTTTCTCTCTAATATTATCAATCTTGCAAGTAAAGAAGTTCATAAAGTCATTACTGCTGTGCTCTATGGAAACGTCAGCAGTTGAATCTCTGTTTCTAGTTAATTTAGCCACTGTGTCAAATAAATACCTAGGATTATGTTTGTTTTCTATTAAGAGATTTGAAAAATAAGTAGATCTAGCATTTCTTATGGCTGTTCTGTACTCAATCATTTTTTCTTTCCACGAAAGGCGAAAAACTTCTAGTTTTGTTTTCTTCCAACTACGTTCAGCTTTTCTAACAGCTCGTTTTAGAGCCCGAGTGTGCTCATCATACCACGGCGTTGGATTAGTTTCCTTAATCTTCTTTAGACGTAAAGGAGCGACCGCATCTAATGTGCTGGAAAAGAGAGAGCCAATAGTTTCTGTTGCAGCATCGAGTTCTTCTAAGTTGTCAGGTATACTAAGGCGATGAAACTGCTCGGGGAGATTATTTATAAAGCAATCTTTAGTGGCAGACGTGATTGTTCTACAATATTTATGGCTGGGTGGTGGTTTTGTAGCCTTGGCTAATTGTATTATACACGAGACTAAATAATGATCTGATATATCATCGCTCTGCTGTAGAATTTCAACAGCATCAATATCAATTCCATGCGACAGTATTAGATCTAGGGTATGATTACGACAATGAGTGGGTCCTGACACGTGTTGTTTAACTCCAATAGAGTTTAAAATATCTGCAAATGCCAATCCAAATGCGTCTTTATTATTATCTACATGGATATTAAAATCACCAACAACAAGGACTTTATCCGCAGCCAGTACTAACTCTGATAGAAACTCAGCAAATTCTTTGATAAAGTCAGTATGGTGCCCTGGTGGCCTGTATACAGTAGCCAGCACAAATGTCAACTTACATAATGTTACATAAAGCACCATCACTTCAAAGGAATTATTTTTGAAATTCTTTTGAATGATTCTGAATATATTACTATAAATTACAGCAACACCTCCCCCTTTGCCTTTCTGTCGAGGATTGTGTCGATAATCATAACCTTGAGGACTAGATTCATTTAAAGTAATGTAATCGTCTGGTTTTAGCCAGGTTTCTGTCAAACACAGCAAGTCTAGTTTATTGTCTGTGATAATTTCATTTACAATAAGTGCTTTTGAAGAAATAGATCTAATATTCAGTAACCCAAGCTTTATCATTTGTTTATCTGATTTATCTGTGATTTTCATTTTTTGAACATCAATTAAATTTTTACCCTTAAAAGGTTTTGGAAGTTTTTTGTATTTACTAGTTCGAGGTACAGACACAGTCTCTATGTGATAATATCTAGGTGAAAGTGTTTCTATGTGCTGTGAATTATCTGAGTTCTGTGACGTGAGGCGGCTAGCAGACGGTCGGTTTAGCCAGTTTGTCTGCGTCCTGATCTGGGCCCTGGTTTGTCATGTTTCAGCTCAGTAGTAGGGTGACAGTAGTACAAATTATGTATTTCATCTAGCCAATTTCTACAGGTGTACAGACAAATTTTTTATTGCAGACATGTTTTATCTGCACTATTATGACATCATGTGTATTTTTGTTTTTTATTTTCTTCCCTTTTCTTTTCATATTAAACAACAAAGAGTATTTAAGAGGAATACAGTCAAAACCTTAGTTATGTTATACACATTGAATGAAGGTGTAATCTGCCGGTTGTCCTGTAGGTGACCTCATAACTCTGTCTTCTTACGATGCACTTAGGGCTTTACGATTACTCCAGAGCACTCGTAGATCTACGATCATTTTCAAGTGCAACTTAAGTTACGATGATTTTGGGAAACAGACCTTAATATTAAGATCACTCGTACGATCGTTTTTACAATCAACTTAGGCTTACGATGTACACATGCACACATGCACACAAACATGCAGCCCAGGCGCGACTCGCCATCTTTCCCCCTCTCTCTGGCTGTTTCTAAATATGCGTTCTTCAGCGATCTTGCGTCCTTGTGTTCTTGCTTTACGTCATCATCAACCGTCGAAGTTCATTCCAATACTCAAGAACGCAAGAACGGAGGGCGCATGAAAGTACCCGGATGTGTTCTTGATATCGAGGATGCATCGAATGCAAACTTGAGGGAATCGAACCATTAAAAATCCCAGAAGACGCTGCGGCGGTCGACGTACGGAAGCCTGTAAGCTTTGAAGTTCTCATGAGATTCCAGCTACAAGCTCGCAAATACGTGACGGCTCGTGAAAGTAAACCGTTTGTTTTGCTTAATTTTAATAATAACCCGAAGAAAGCCTGCAGTATTTTTATTGACATATAAAAAATTATCTTTAACATTTACAAAGCATAACAGCCAAAGGCTACTCATTTTCATAAATACACGCGGTGAAATAAAAAGATAATTACATGAAAACAATGTCTACAATTATATTAAATATTTTTTTGAACAGGTTATGACATTTGTTTGTGATGTTATGTTGTATTTACTGTGCATAGCCACTAATAATATGCTGGGACGGTCAGTTGAGCAACAAGATCGCAGCACATCTCAATTCTCAAATGATGCGTTCTCTGTCCTCGCGTCCTTCCGAGATCGTTCTTTCAAGGTCGCCTGGCAAGACCGGACTCCACGAGAACGCAAGTCCGTTCTCTGCGTTCTTGGAATTGAGAAACAGCCTCTCTTTCTCCTCCATGCTGTCACGTGATGACAACCACGCATTTTTAGGCATTAAATAAATTATATTTAATATTTAATCCTTGTCTCCTATATAAGTGCATTGTTTTTTTATGACAGTATTGAAACTGATACGTTGCTGTTTTTAGATCCCGCGGTACAACATATGACCGTATTACCGCCCAAGCCTAGTGCACACCATGTGAAATGGGTTCGTGCTAGTGATGCGCGGGTCGTCACATAACCCGCGGACCCCGCGGGTAACCCGCGGGTCGGGTTGGGGCGGGTAAAGAAATTGTCACTTTATTTGCGGGGCGGGTTGGGGTGGGTCATTAAAAACAAAATAAATAAATAAATCCATGTTTGTTGCGTGCAATTCCCTATAGCCTATATTAAATATTTGGGAATATCGATTTTCATATTTTATTAGGTTCTTTGATAAGGTTACAATACGAAGGCCGTAGCAACATAACTTGCGTGATGTCCCCAAACCTTTGGCGTCACGTCATGAAAGCGGCGCACCAAGCAGCTCCCGGCGCCAGCCACGACAACAAAAACGGAGAAATAAAAGTGCAGATGGAAGACGAGGTGTGGGAGAAATTGAGGTCGGGAATTTACATAATTAAAAGAAAAAAAATTCAGGCTGCTAAATCTAATGTTTGGGACCGGTTCTCAGAAATAGCTGCAGCAAGAGACAATCGAGACAGTATCGCTACGACGTGAAGTGCAACTCGTGTGAAACTCGTGTGAAAAAATATACAAACACGAGAGCCACAAAATGAGCACTTCCAGCATGTCAAGACATATTTTCCGTGTGTTAAATAAAACAAAAGTGCAGTGGTTATGTAGCTGTAAACTGTTGGCCAATACAAATTTGAAATAAAAAATTATTTAGCCTGTTAGATGAATACAGACGCTGCTTTGTAAATGTTGAAAATGTTTATCATTATCTTGTTATTAATATGACCTGATTTATGGTTCATATTCATAATCGTGTGTTGTTGCCTGTTTACAGGGCGATGTTTCCAAGCACTTTCAGGCTGAAATAAAGGCTGTTTTCATTTATATTACAATGCCTAGTATGTAGGGTGGCCACCTGGCTATTGATCTGTTGCAGGACAGTAGATGTGATTTTGCTGGACAATGCGAGACACCACGTGAGACAGATAAATTTGTGAATTAAAATGTAAATAGTGATTTACACTTGTTGGCAAACTCGGCATACGCGCCGATTAATGTTTCTGCCGTTGGGTGCCCACACTACAATGTTGCTCTTATGGCAACATTAAATTCAACAGAATTTAATGTTAAATACAACAGAACATTAAATACAACAGAAAATTCTAGATTCACGGCTACACATGCAGGATGACAAATTTTGAGCGCGCAGATGTAATATCTGAGAGAGAGCGCGGGCGCGTCCAGTTAATCCGCCTGTGAGCGGAGATTGCTCGTGCATTTGATGCGCTCTCGTGCACAATAATGCGCTCTCGACATTTTTCATTATAACAACGCCATATAACCCGCATTAAATGAACTATAAACGTGAGAAGAAAGTCGTGTCTGAACGTCGCAATTTTGTATTGGTTAAAACAAATGGAGAATATCTCGTTTTTCCGTAGGTGCTCGACCATTTCCGTGTGTGGCGATTGATCGCTGCCGTTCGTTGAAAATATTTGCCATCAGAATGGATGATTACATGCTTTAAATCATCGATTTAGGCAGCTTTGAGCAGCTCCTGAGGTTCTTATCTAGTAGGCTATGTGAGATAAATCCTTGCTGGTTGTTTACTGAGTAAACTGAGTTGATGTCCACTCTCTCTATGATTGCATTGGTTAGTTATTTTCACAGCTAGAATATGACGGCTGCACAAACAGATTTTTAAATGCCTGCCAGTCATAGTTTTTATTATATTTCTTACTGTTGTGTTGTAATTTCAGGGATAAAAAAAAAAAAAAAAACTACAGACGTAAATGAAATGCTGGACACTACTTAAGTCTTGCGGGACGCGGAACAAAGCTCCCAATTTCGGGACTGTCCCGCGAAATGCGGAACGGGTGGTCACCTTAGTATGTATATTTAATGGCTGCGGGTGCGGGGCGGGGCGGGTTGTAAAAATGGATACAGTGGTGCGGGGCGGGCTGGGGCGGGCCAAATAATTTCATAAAAGCGGGACCCGCGGGTTGGAAAAAAAGCCGACCCGCGCATCACTAGTTCGTGCACCCAAACTTACGGACGCGTCAAGTATATAGCACTCAAACCCCTTTATCTCCGTTCTGCTTAACTGTCGGTCATGTTCATAGTTTTTTAAAACTGTTGATTTGAGACATACTTGTCATGTATTTTGTATGATTGCACTACCCGTACCTGTGTGACGTCATCAGCAGTCGTTTTCAGTAAAGAGACCCCGTTGCTGTAGTCATCTCGTGTCCGTGTCGTCTCATTCTAAAATATATAAAAAACATAACATGGTGTCAGAAGACGGATAAAAAATATATATATATATAATAATAATAAAGAAAAGAAAAGCACAACTGAAAAGATGTCGCTACTGCAGCCACCATCAGCTTTGTCTCTTCAAGGCAACTTGGCGGAAAATTGGAAGGTATGGCTTCAGAAATTCGAGTTGTACCTCATTGCTAGTGGCGTGGCAGAGAAATCAGAGACAGTACAGTGTGCTACGTTTCTTCATATTGCGGGTGAAGAAGCCATTAAAGTGTACAACACATTCCAGTTCACGGAGCGAGAAGTTAATAAAATTGAGGAACTGAAAAAGAAATTCAAAGAATATTGTGAGCCCAGAAAGAATCTTCCGTACATTCGCCACATGTTTTTTACGAGAGCGCAAGGCTCAGAAGAAACAATTGATGCATACGTCACAGATCTCAAAGACGAAAGACTGTGAATTTGGCGATTTGACTGATTCGCTTATCAGGGACAGAATTGTATGCGGGATAAAAGACGACAGTGTTCTTGCAAGATTGTTGCGTGAGGCAGTCCTCACATTGGAAAAAGCAATCGACATCTGTCGGGCCAACGAGTTGACGTCAAGTGCTAGCTGAAGAAATAGACGTGAACAAAATAAGTAGTGTCAAAAACAAAAAGACAAGAGGAGGCACAATAATGCAACATGACCAAAAAAGTAAACAGCATGCAATGGAGAGTCACCACAAATCAAACGTGAAATGTTCAAGGTGTGGTTATCAGCATGAATACAAAAAGTGCCCAGCTTATGGACAAACTTGCAAAGCATGCAACAAAAGAAACCACTTTGCGAAAATGTGCAGAACGCAAGCCTCCACCAAGAAAATACAGGCAATAGAACAAGATGAACAAAGTGATGAACAAGATGATTTCTTTGTTGGGACCATGGATGTGCAGATAACGCACACAATGGAAAATGTGCACACAGTCATCACTGAAACAAAAAATGAAAATGACAAATGGACTGAAAGCCTGAAAATGCTTACATTTAAATTAGACACAGGAGCTGCATGCAATGTAATACCAAACAATTTGTTCAAATCATTGGAAACCCAAATAAAACTAAAAAAATCTACCTGTCACTTAATTACATATTCTGGCCACAAGATATCACCTTTGGGACAAGTTCAGCTCAAAAGACTTTGATGACCTCTTTTCTGGCCTTGGTTGCTTGCCAATTGAGCATCACATCAAAACAGACCCCGATGTATCACCAGTGATCCATTCACCAAGAAAGGTTCCTGTAGCACTCAAGGACAAAATAGTTGAAGAGCTACACAAGATGGAAAGCATGGGTGTAATCATAAAGCAGACAGATTGGGTGAACAGCATGGTAACAGTGGTGAAACCAAACAAGATACGTATATGCATGGATCCACAGGACCTAAATAAAGCAATAAAGCGTGAACATTATCCTCTATTGACAGTGGAAGAAGTGGTATCCAGCATGCCAAATGCAAAGATATTTTCAGTCCTGGACGCTAATCAAGGATTCTGGCAAATAAAACTGGATGATGAGAGTTCGAAACTCTGCACGTTCAACACGCCAATAGGGAGGTATACATTTCTTCGCTTACCATTTGGTGGGTCTTCAGCCAGTGAAGTCTTCCAGCGTGCGGTCACGCAGATGCTAAAAGGTCTTGAAGGTGTGGTCAATGTCATTGATGACATCCCAGCATGGGGAGAGACAACAGAAGAGCACGATAACAGACTCATCAAGCTGCTGGAAAGAGCAAGAGAATGGAACCTAAAACTAAACAAGAGCAAGTGCCCGATAAGAACGTCAAAAATAAAATATCTTGGACACATAATTTCAGAGGAAGGTCTTAAGCCAGATGACGAAAAGGTGAGAGCAACAGTGCAGATGCCACCACCTGAAAACAAACAAGCACTTATGAGATTCATGGGTATGGTGCAATACCTATCCAAATTCATTCCAAACTTATCGGATGTCAGTGCTCCTCTCCGAAAGCTGCTAGAAGATGATATTCAGTGGCACTGGGAGGAAGAGCAACAAGAAAGCTTCACAAAAATGAAGACTTTGCTGACGAATGCTCCAACATTGAAGTTCTTTGATGTACAGAAACCACTAACGCTCTGTTGATGCCAGCTCAGAAGGCATCGGGGCAAGATAAAAAAACAGTTGCTTATGGATCACGTGCCTTAACTGATGCTCAAAAAAAAAAATGCACAGATTGAAAAAGAATTACTTGCAATAGTCTATGGATGCGAGAAATTTCATCAATACATCTATGGCAAGGAAGTGGAAGTTGAAAGTGATCACAAACCACTGGAAAGTATTTTCAAGAAATCACTGCACCAAGCTCCACCCAGATTACAGCGCATGCTTCTCAGACTTCAAAGATACAACCTAAAGGTAACCTACAAACCAGGTAAAGAGATGCATATCGCTGATGCACTAAGTCGTGCATATCTGAATGAGCATACAGAAGACTTACTTGGTCAAGAGTTAGAGCTGTGCTGGATAACGACATATTGTCTGTGTCTGAAGAAAAGCTGCGTGTTTTCCGCAGTGCAACAGCTGCTGATCAAGTACTGCAACTACTGTGCAAAATGACTATGGATGGTCAATGACAGTCAATGACACCAATAGTGAGATGGACTCGCATGTCACTGACACCCAATCATCTACAACTAACAAGGACACACAAAACACTGAATTACCTGAGTCTCAAACACAGGGATACATTACCAGGTCAGGTAGAGAAGTGAAAATGCCTTCAAGGTACAAGGACTGAACAGTGGTATACACTAAATGTGTATTCAGTGGTAACCTAAGTTTGTTTTGCATAATTTGTGCAGTTAAAAAAAAAAAAAAGTTCAATGTTCATAAGTTTGCTCATAAATTTATAACTGTTTAATCAAAATATGTTATAAAGAGTTTATATTTACAAGTGCTTACTAAATCACCTTTTGAGACTGACTTTAAATAAATAAGACTGTTTTGCAGATTGGTGTCAAGATACATTAGTTAAGCAATAATGATTAAAAGTTGGACAGTTGAACTTAAGAAGGGGGATGTCATGTATTTTGTATGACTGCACTACCCGTACCTGTGTGACGTCATCAGCAGTCGTTTTCAGTAAAGAGACCCCGTTGCTGTAGTCATCTCGTGTCCGTGTCGTCTCATTCTAAAATATATAAAAAACATAACAATACTAATTCTGTTTTCGAATACTAGAGGGTGCCGTCACTTTCCCGCCAGAACGTGCTCCCTCAGCTGGACTGAGTGGAAAAAGAACCTGACAAGACGGAGCAGGTTAAAACAAAGTCTCACATTTCAAATCTTGTCATTTTTATAGAAATGTAAACACTAAAAACCGTTTTGTTTCATGGTTTTATTTTAGCGCTCCTCCTCTCCTTCTCTCGCTCATAGCAGACTAACGGTTGGAGGGGAGTGGTTTAAGCGTTACAACCCAAGCCGTCACACTGACGTCATCAGAGAAGGAACGCCATTCCAGACCGGAAGTAACTTTTCAGATTTTGATTAAAGATTACCACGACAAACAAATTTTTCTGTGTATTAACTTGCACGGATTAATTTGTTCACCACAAGACTAGTAATATGCGCTAACAAAGTTAATAGGGTTGATTTTGATTTCATGCCGACTTTAAGCGCGTGTGGCAGTTTGAATTCTTGGTGAAATACCCATTTAAATAATTGTTGTCCATCATGTGATGGAAAAATTACTAATAAAAGAGCATGAGACTACATCTTGGGTGCAGAAAGCATTTATATCCCAATACAAAATGCAAAAATAGTATTGTAACAACCACCCGAATAAAAGGGCATTAAAAGTATTAAAGTATAGTGTAGGAGTTCATAAAGAATGTTTTATACATAATAAAAAGTAGAAGTACACAGAAACTAAGGCCTGGTACTAGAGCACAAATGACATTTGGAACAAACATGCACACAAATAACTGCAACAGAGCGCATTTCTATAGAATCTGGAATTATTATTGAAATAAATGTGTGACTACAATTGTTACAGAGACTCTGACAGGAGGATGTTAGTGAACCAAAACACAAGACGCAAGTGAATGTAGTGATCATGAAATGATATCAGAGTTATGGCAAGAATAGAAGCCTGAACTTAATCTCACTGATTCTTGAGAGAAGAGACAAAACATGTTTGAGATGTTAGTTTTTATTATTTCATAACACATTATTATAAACTCATATATTTGTAGACAAAGGTCTCAGCTAATGAACAGGTTTTTCTGAAAATGTTTTCTTCTAAAAATGTACTTCAGAACTTAATTTGTGTCAACTCCGTCAGACACATTAAAAAGATGCTATTTTAATTTGATCATCAACAACAGTGTAAAATACACATGACAAATATACAGCAGTAGTAGTAAAGTGAGATCTGTGTGTCTCTGAGAGAAATATGAACAATAAAGCCTTACAAATAAGAGTTTTACAAATCTGACACTGAAAGAGAAGCTCAAATAATCATCAGTATTTATTATGACAAAAACACACTTGAAGAACCTTTAAAGTTCAGCGTTCTGCTTCAGATTTAAGCACTTCCTGAAAAAGATGAACATGTAAAGCCATAAATGAATCAATCTCACCAATATTAATATATGCTGAATCAGTCATCAATCATGTACCTGATGTGTGAATATGTGCTTGATCTCCTTCAGCTGGATCTGATGTGATAAAGCACAAGAATGACAGTAGCCACGCCCACCAGAGCAGAGAGGACCAATCGGATCACAGCTTCAGTAGGACCACAACAGTGGACTGAGGAATAAAAACATCAAAGTGAGATCAGCTCAGTCAATAAACGCTAATATCATCAGCGCTGCCGTACCTGAACATGTGTGACAGAGTTGAGTGATGTTCAGATGTTGAGTCTGGTGGCTGATGGGATTGTTCAGCACACAGCTGTAGGTGTTTTTATCCTGATATTCCACCTCCAGAGGTAGAGAGAGACTGATGCTGAGATCAGACGCACTGATGCTGGACAATGAACTGCTTCCTTTGTACCAGGAGAGAGTCACATGACTCACATTCACCACTGAACACACCAATGAACATGATGATGATGATGATGAAGAACATTGAGAAGAGTTACTGCTGATGACAGGAACAGGCAGACGAGCTGAAAACATGAGAGAATAAAGAGAAATGAGGATGAATGAAGAGATTCAAGAAACATCCAGAGGAACCAAGATGATCAAAAGTAGAGCATTTAAAACTATTGAATAGAAAGTTAAATATAAACCTGCTGTTCATGTGAAAGTGAGAAAATTAGTCATTTGAACTCATTAGTCATGATAAGATACTTCTTTAGATCTAGCTGTAATAAATAAAATGTAAATCAGTGGCGTGCAGTGGTGTTCTGAAATGAGGCACTTTTTTTTATGAATCTATGTAAACTCATGTGCATTATTCTTAAAGTTGACACATCTTCCTTGTTAAATGAACATTACTTTACAGTACATCAAAAAAGAAAAAAAAGAAACCAAATACAATTTTATTTTTTTATATAATTTCACATTAACAATGTGATGTTCTATTTATCAAAACCAAGTCAATCTCATCAAGTTAGTGTTTTAAGTATTTCTACATTCATTCCAAAATAATATCTAAATGCAATAATCATTTAAACAATATATTTTATTTGTGTATTGCGGCTTTTCTTTTTAACTGTCAACCTAGGATATTTTGGATAATCAGTCATGCTCCATTAACACCGTCTGTCACAGACACGAATAGTATTTTTAATTTCACCAAGCTGATTGCAGTAAAAAAAACCCCGCAGTCATTATGCTTTCAGTAACGTTACATTTCAAGTTTGATTTTGACGTGACATAAAGCGATAATATCTAACTGGGTGATCTGTTTACATACTTTTCAATTAGTCTTCCGATTGACGCCATCATTTGTTCAGTCAAACCATAGACATCATATATAGGTAGACGCCCTATTGGCCGCTGGGCGCTGAGATTTGCGGCCGCCATCTTATACCGGTCGTAATCAGTGCCCAAGGAAGTCGACCGGAAGTTGAAGTCGGCCGCGTGCTGCCATCTTGTGGCAGAACTTCACTTGCGTTAGCATCCCATTGACTCCCATTCATTTTGGCGTCACTTTGACAGTGAATAACTTTACATCTGAGGCGTTTAAAGACTCCATTTGTCCATTATTTATTTCCAAAGATACACGACAATGTATAAAGGGCTCCATTACCGTTACATTATGGCCCCGTAGAAACAGTTTTTGTAAAAATAAGCTAACGATTATGTCATAACCACTCGACTCTCTGTCGCACAGTAGAGAAATTACCATATAGACAGGAGGAGAAGCTCGCAGACAATCAGGGAGATTATCTTAATAAAAGGAGTACTGGCATTACATTTTAAAATACTATACAAACTAATTAATCAGAATACTTACTCCTGCTCACTCACGCCAAAGAAGTCCCCGCTCAAGCTCGCCGTCTCTGCAAGAATAACGATGGCAGTTTGCACGCAAAGCTACTAGAAGATTTACATCTGTCAGACAGGTTGCTGACGTCATCAAGCTTAGTGTGAGTCTGCGCGTCAGAAACGGAAGTGCTAAAAATCGCTAAAAATGGGCTTCACTTGTCTCAATTGAGTTCCAATGGGGTCGCTGTGTCCATTTCTTTTACTGTCTATGTTGCCAATAGGCAGTAGCGTTCGATAGGGCGTCTACCTATCCGGTTGTTAAGTCTGACGTCACGCGGCAGCGCTTCCGGGACCTAACGCTCTATCACATACCACAAAAAAACAACAAATGGTGCTAATATACATACACGAATACTACAAAAAATATATAATTACAACTTTTATCTCCATATCAAAATTCCAGATGGCAATGATTCATCTTTTATAAATCATTAAAATATTAATATCTGTGATGCTGTGAGCACGGAGACTGTTGTGTAGACTGTAAGTATTTAAAATGTTTAACTTAAATGATTGATGTTTAATATGAATAAATAGCGCTCATAAACGGCCGTCGATGGCATTCTCAAGTGAAACGAGTCGAGGCTTGGACCCGGAAACGGCGTTCTTTACATCACGGATATGATGTCTGTGAGTCAAACTGACGCGCGGAACGCGCACTCAACGAGAGGCGGGATTTATCGCACAAACCAATCATATCCAATCATAACCAACAACCAATCATAGCGCGATGGAGACATTGCCTCCTCTCATGTGTCTTTCCCCCATTCATTCTATGGAAGGCCGTTTCAGCATAAAAACGTTCCAGCATTACTCGTCGTAATTATATTTTTACTAGTAACAATTAAATTAAAGAGCTCTATAATTTAATTTGTACTAGTAACAATTACAGTTATAGAGCTCTATAATTCAATTTTTACTAGTAACAATTATGATTGTAGAGCTCTCTAATTGAATTATAGAGCTCTGCAATTGTATTCTTACTAGTAACAACTGAATTGTAGAGCTCTATAATTCAGTTTTTACTAGTAACAATTCCCATTAGAGAGCTCTACAATTCATGTATTACTAGTAAGAATTCAATTGCAGAGCTCTGTAATTCAATTGTTACTAGTAATAATCCAATTGCAGAGCTCTACAATTCCACTAGAGAGCTCTCTAATTCAATTGTTACTAGTAAAAACTGAATTATAGAGCTCTCTAATTGTAATTGTTACTAGTAAAAACTGAATTAGAGAGCTCTTTAATTCAATTCTTACTAGTAACAATTCTAATTACAGAGCTCTATAATTGTATTATTACTAGTAAAAACTCCTATTCATGAGATGCAAAACAGATTGCAGATTTCCCGCCTACAAAGGTGCGTTTCAAAATAAAAGCCCTGTAGCGTGGTTCTGAAGTATCCTGAAATATTTTACAGACTTAGGTAACATATTAATCATGTTCACATTAAAGCAAAATTAAGATGATGCCTGAGATGAAAGCCTATATTTAGTCGTTATATTCATTCACCTTTGTATATTGGTAAAGCTAAGAGCCAAGAACACTCCATATCACTGGACATAATATAGGGTGAAATGCCCTATATTTAGTATTGTTATGCAATAATAGAATGATTATCGCGGATATCTAATACAAAATAAACACCTCTAGTTGATTATCAATTTGTGTTAATAATAGGCGATTTGGCGCTGGGATGTGTTGTTTTTGAAATTATGTTGTTGAGTGCTCGTTGTCACTGTTATCAGAGGCGCGTGCAACAGGGTTCACAGCGCTCGTGCACAGGGATTAGCAGTTCAATCTATCGCTGTTGCGGAGACTCTCTACTCGATACGTTGAAATCATAAAAAACAAAATACATATAAACGTATCCCTGCTCTTGATATACAATCACTGATGAAAATCTTTGGTTTTAATGAGAAAATTTTTTTTACACATGGTTGGATTAGAACCAGGAACTTCTTGCACCCTAAACGGAGAAACTGCCACTAGCCCATCAGGACATTCAATTGCAAAACGCGGATCGTCGTATTTATTAACTAATGTACATACTCTCGAGACTAACGATATTGTATTATAGCAGATGTAGGAAAACTATAATATTTGAACACATTTATAATTTTAATATCATATTATTATTGTAATAATAATACAACATACACCCCCCCATACACATTCTTGTCCCACCCACTTTGTAAAACAAAGTTACGCCACTGACCCCAGTTGAATATGCATAAGGCACGATTAGCATAATGATATGTCGCCGAATACAGAGCTCTGTAATGCAATTGTTACTAGTAAGATTGCAATTACAGAGCTCTCTAATTCTAATTGTTACTAGTAAGAACTGAATTATAGAGCTCTGTAACTTAATTCTTACTAGTAACAATTCAATTAGAGAGCTCTATAATCATAATTGTTACTAGTAAAAATTTAATTATAGAGCTCTATAATCATAATTGTTACTAGTAAAAATTGAATTATAGAGCTCTGTAATTGTAATTGTTACTAGTAAGAATTCAATTAGAGAGCTCTACAATCATAATTGTTACTAGTAAAAATTGAATTATAGAGCTCTGTAATTGTAATTGTTACTAGTACAAATTAAATTATAGAGCTCTTTAATTTAATTGTTACTAGTAAAAATATAATTACGACGAGTAACGCTGGAACATTTTTATGCTGAAACGGCCTTCCATATTCATTCTCAATTACTCCCCACAAAACCCACCGCACGCCGGGGGTCTGATGATTTTATATGGTTTCCTATGAGAGGAAAGGGAGGCATGACTCAATAGACTGTAAAGCATGACTCCTCTGTGAACTTTACCTGCGGGAGTCGCTGTTTGGCAGTGTTCCTTAAGAAATACGCGAGTCTTGCGCTCTTTTTAATGTCATAATTTGTAATATTTGTGTTGTTTTATATGTAATATGGATTATTTTCTCATCCTTTTTTTTTTTTTTTTTTTTTTGAGGAGGCACTGCCTCCCTTGCCTACTCGGAGGAAACGCCCTTGGTGAAAATTATATTTTACTCACCGTAGACAATGAGACGAATATAAGAAAGACTGTAACGGGGTGGTACAAAAATGCCGAAGTAATATTGATAATCTCCAGCATGTTTCATTGTGATGTTTGTGATGGTCAGAGATCCAGTATGATTGTCCAACTTCAGTCTGTCTCTGAATCTCCCATCAAGAACATCATCATCAGTGAAGCTGTTCTCCCGTTTACTGATATGAGCTATTAAAGTCTCTCCAAACACCCACTGAATCACATCCTTCATTTCAGTAAGACCAGTGTCTAGAATGACTGAATCTCCCTCCGTCACGGGCACTAAATCAAACACACATATGGAGAACAAATAGAAACAGGTTCAACACAGATTAAGACACTCATTTATGAAAGTAAATAGTTTGAAATTTATAAAACGTAAGTTATCATTAAAGGGTCATGACACCCCTGTTTTACCCTGGTTGTTCACACTTCAAAGTTAAGAAAAGTCTGTTAAAATGGGCGTGTAAAGCTCTGGAAAAGTGGGAGTGTAGAGGGGGAGAAAAGGGGAGAGAGCAGCCAATGAAGCACAGACATACAACATTCTTATTAAACAGCATAATGAATATTTATATAAGGTCTGGTCCGTGTAGGGTCCTTGTATGTTTTGATTGTTTGTTTTCCAATTTGAAATGAAATACGCAGAAACGAGAAAACGGTCGTTTCCCGTTTTTTCCTTTGTTTAAAAAAACGGAAAAACGAGATTTTGACTCGATTTTCATTTTTTCGGGTCATGGATAGAAAATGGAAACAGGACTTCAAAACTCGTTTTCCACATGTGGGCGGTCATTACACGCCCCTTTCAGCCGATTGGTCAATCAAATCTGAGCCAGTGACGTCGTCTTCCGTTCGTTCAACAAAATACCTGGGCTGCGTTCAGCCCCGACAAAACGTTGCAAAACGTTTTTTAAACGGAAACGGTGGTGCGTTGAACATCCTGTTCTGATGAAGCAAGAGTTGCAACTTCGGCAGCTGAGAAGGACATTCTTTGTGTTCTTTTTGAAGAATTTTCGAAGCCTGATGAAGTCTGTGTTTAATACTACAAAATACGCGCAATATTACAGTCACTGCTCCTGTCGTCCTGAATAAAAGAAAACATCCCAATCGAGTGAAGGGATTTCTATGGAGTCAAATTAATGCCTTAAAGTTTTGCACAAAAATAAAGTTTTGCAAAACACAAAAAAGAATTGAGCTGTAAAAAAATGTTTTGCAAACACAAATAAAGAATTGCAAAGGAAAATAAAATATTGAGCGGAAAAAAAATAAGTTTTGCAAACAAAAATAATAAATTGCAAAATAAAATAAAGTAGTGCAAAAATAAAAATATAATCAATTACAAAAATCAATGACAGCTGTAATCCTATTTTATCTTTGCCACATATTTTTCATGCTCAAACCTACTAAATCATTTGTAACGCTCATTTTATTCTGCGTTTCAGTCAAGTGTGCGCTCACGATACCGGTTTTCTTTTGCGCTGCACTTTTCTGTGCGGATCTCTTTATGGCACTGGTTTGACGTGGGGGTGGAGTCAAGAAACGGGGGCACGCCCCCGCGAAACACGTCATCGGCAGGAGACGCAGATCGCAACAGAACAGGGCAGCGTTTCCCAAAAGCATCATAAGCTTTTGGAAACCAATGGAGCTACAATCAACTTAGGCTTACGATGCTTTTGGGAAACGCTACCCAGATCAGATCAAGCATAGAGACAGAGCGCATTTATTATAATCTGAAAACCACGCCCACCGGGGAAAAACAATCCAACCGTCTCCATTGACTTTGTATTGCGTGAGGCTGCCTTCTTGTCTTTTCTGACTCATTACAATAATCAGAACAATGCCTAAAAGCTGCTGTGTGACAAGGTGTACAGCTAACAAGCTAAAAAAAACAGAAATACGTTTTTATAAGCAGTCGACCCCAAAAAACGAATGTTTAAGGACACAAAAGTGGATACAGGCAGTGAGACAGAGCGCAACGGGTCATATTACTATAAGAAATGCATCGGAGGGGGTCGTAATCGGTGACAGCATATGCTAAACAAACCAACAAAAACAAACCATGCATTATTTTTCACCATGTCAAAGAATTATTTCACCTGTCGCCGATTACGTTCCCCTCCAATGTATTTCGCGGGGGCGTGCCCCCGTTTCTTGACTCCACCCCCACGTCAAACCAGTGCCATAAAGAGATCCGCACAGAAAAGTGCAGCGCAAAAGAAAACCGGTATCGTGATCGCACGCTTGACTGAAACGCAGAATAAAATGAGCGTTACAAATGATTTTGTAGGTTTGAGCATGAAAAATATGTGGCAAAGATAAAATAGGATTACAGCTGTCATTGATTTTTGTAATTGATTATATTTTTATTTTTGCACTACTTTATTTTATTTTGCAATTTATTATTTTTGTTTGCAAAACTTATTTTTTTTCCGCTCAATATTTTATTTTCCTTTGCAATTCTTTATTTGTGTTTGCAAAACATTTTTTTACAGCTCAATTCTTTTTTGTGTTTTGCAAAACTTTATTTTTGTGCAAAACTTTAAGGCATTAATTTGACTCCATAATAATCCACTTCTTATCTCCGAGACTGTGTTGATCTATATTATTTTTATTGTGAGTATTAGGCTTATCATTATTGCTGATCTGTTGTTGTGCTATGATATCGTAATATTTACCATTATATAATCAGAGGAGTATAGAAAAGTTTAGTGTCACTTCACAATACAATAGCAAAATATATAAGTATAGTATTGTGCAAGCTGTCTCTTTAATACCGCGTGGTTTATATACATCTTGCCGCTGATTGGGCTGACATTTTTGTCACACCCACCAAACAAGAGAAAACGTATCTCAAACCCGTTGCACACCGTTTCCAGGAAACATGTCGTTCAACCCGGAAACGTAGCAAAACGTTGCACACCAGTTTGAAATTGAACGTGCCCCAGTCCTCTGCTGCTATATGGTGGTCCATGTACTTTTGTCCATTCGTTTTTCCTTTTTTAAAACAGAAATGAAATATGGAAAATGCAGTTTCTTTGTTTTTTATTTTAACATTGATGAATATAATTAGCAGATACAAGCCAATTTTCTTAATGCAAGATTCATATTTTATTAAAAATAACATAAATGATATACAAGTTGTTATTTAATATGTAAAAAAATCCTAAATTTAATTTCCAGTGTTTTGCGTCATACACACAGATGCTAAAGCGCCCTCTAGTGCCTTTTCCTCTGCCGTCAATAGAATGACTCGCTTCAAGAGCCTGCCTAAATGACATTGATTAATTTTCATTCATTAAATTACTATTATTATAATTATTTGTACATTTATATTTTAACCTAAAAATTACATTTCTAAACCTTATAGCCTCTTGTTTAGCGCTCTTTGATCGAGTTCCCGCTTGTGGTCTCAATCCCGTCATTTTTATGTGAATAAAGGCCAAAACGACATCTAAATTACTGTGACTTTTTCATCTGGCTCTGTTAGGTGTTTTATATTGTTTTATATTGAAAAAATGTTTGGGATTAGGATCGTCACTTTATAGCTATGCTCTTATGCTGTATATGAAAATATACCAACATTTGTTATGATGACAAAATTATACCCCAATATGTGATTTCGTGAAGACAAAATTCCCATGCCCTTTGCCTCAGTGGAGGTTTGACATGAAATATTTCTTAATTCTCATTGAAAGCAAGGCGTTGCGCCCGAGTCGCTGGGATATTAATTCTTTATGTGGCTTAATCCTAAAAACATCCAGGGAGAAACATTTTCTTTTCTTGTCATCACTAGCATCTGCTATAACTGCAACGTAAACGAAATGGAAGGAAAATATAAAGTTATGCGTTTATAATGGTTTCTACAAGTGGAAAACGCTGAACGTTGAAAGCGCGTTGCCCTCGATCTGACCTGCTTGTCTGCATATCTGGTAATTTAATATCAGTGTCTTAATGCATTAGCGTTTTCTTCATAACTTATTTTCTAGGAAAATGCTTAACGTGTTATTAATTGTGTTCATAGTGGGCTGCTTATAAGGTGTAGTGAATTTGGTCCTCCAATATCACCTACATTAAGCCACATTAAGGATTTTTCACGTTAAGCACTTAGAATGTCCCGCTTCGCTGGACGCGTTTGCTGCCAGTATCTCTTGGACATGCGGCAGTATCGGACCCCTCGTGAGTGAGAAGCGTGTGGAAATCAAGTCAAGATAGGGTGACCACCCGTCTCGCATTTTGCGGGACAGTCCCGAAATTGGGAGCTTTGTCCTGCGTCCGGCAAGACTTAAGTAGTGTCCCGCATTTCATTTATGTCTGTAATTTTTTTCATCCCTGAAATTACAATACCACAGTAACAAATATAATAAAAACTAGGAGCATTTAAAAATCTATTTGAGCAGCCGTCATATTCTAGCTGTGAAAATAACCAACCAGCGCAATCATAGAGGTTTTCCCTCTGATGACAACTGAGTGGACAGCGTAAAGAGCAGGCCTCATCAAAGTCGGTAACACAACTACACCAGCAAGGATTTCATCTTCCATACTGGATAAGAACCTCAAGAGCTGCTCAAAGCTGCCCAAAACGATGATTTAAAGCATGTAATCATCCAATCATGTTAAATATTTCCAACGAACGGCGGCGATCAAGCGCCACACACGGAAATGGTCGAGCACCTACAGAAAAACGAGATATTCTCCATTTGTTTTAACCAATACAAAATTGCGAAATTCAGACACGACTTTCTTCACACGTTAATAGTTCATTTAATGCGGGTTTTATGGCGTTATTATAATCAAACATGTCGAGAGCGCATTATTGTATCACAAGAGCTCATCAAATGCGCGAGCAGGAATCTCTCCACTTACTGGCGGATTCTCTTGCACAAAACTGGACGCGCGCGCGCTCTCGCTGAGATATTACATCTGCATGCTCAGACTTTGTCCTCATGCATGCAGCCGTGAATCTATCTTCTCTCCAGGATTTAATGTTGCCATAAGCGCAACATTATGGGCACCCATCGGCAGAAACATTAATCGGCGTATATGCCAAGTTTGCCAACAAATCTAAATCAATATTTACATAGTAATAGTTGTAAATTGATCTGTTTAACTTCCACGTGTCCCGCAAAATCACATCTACTGTCCTGCCACAGATCAATAGCCAGGTGGTCACCCTAAGTCATGTATTATCATGTTTCACATGGCTCTCGAAAGTGTGGGGGAAACAACAATTTTACAAAAGAACACTTGTAAATTGACATTTTTTCGACTTTAATCTGTCCTTTTTTAATTTTGGTGTATAAAGATGCAAAACGTAATAAACAAAAATCTGAAAATAAGTCAATATTTATTTTGTGCACATGAAATTTGTGTATTCGGTTTTAATTTAAATTTTGGTATTCACCATAGCATTTAAAAATACAACAACCGTTCGTTTTTTGTTTTTCTTGACGTGGTTAAAAAACGGTAAAAAATATAAAGGTAAAAAATACCCTGAAAATCATTTGTCTCATATGGGAAAGTTAATTTCTGACACTGGCAGATGGCATTAAATATGAAAACCCTTCATCTCTGGTTTATTGTACAAAGTCTTATTTCAGGGTTTTATTCAAACAAGTTCACCGTAAAATCGTTATGTCAAATTCATATTTCACTAAAGTCAGTCACTGAAACATTAGATAATGGCATTATGATATCCATCTGTTGACTGAATAAAAATCATAATAGAACTATATGTGCTGTGAACATTATAACTATGGTGGTCAGCAATAATAAAACAGGCAGTGTGTCAAAGGTGTTGGTAGTTGTGAGTACAGGTGCGAAGTAAATTATTATATCTGAGATAATAATATTTCTGAGCTAAACACGCGTTTTTGTGGACACACAGAAGAAAGCCTCTACAGGCTCTGCCTCGATTTGTGTCTCAGGTCATTCGTTAGTCTGGCTGTTTGAGAGATAGAGATCAAGAGATAGAGATTAAGATTAAATGTAGGCTACATCTAAAAGTGATTATATAGTTGCAATAAACGCGTTAAATCCATCGCAGCGAAGGACTATTATTCTGCTGCTCTGAACAGCGGAAGAACTGATGACGGCACAGTTTAATGTTTGGTTGACCAATCAGCGTTTCATTCCCGCCCACATGTTGAGATCAAATATTCAAGTTGTTTATTCATTTTCTACCCCTGAACGAAAAACGAAAAATCAAGCCGAATTATTGTTTTTCGTTTTGTTTGAAAAAAATGAAAAACGAAAAAGGTGCCGTTTTTCATTTTCCGATTTCATTATTAAATCAAAAAACGAATGACCAAAAGATACACGGACCCAAAACGTACACAGACCATCTCTGAATGACAAGAGACTGAGGCGAGAGAAGTGATACTTCCTCGTATGCATAATACCGCAATTATAATCCTATGCATACTACAGGGCAGTGATTGGATTAAATGAGCTTAAGTCACGAATATATGTCGAGAATCGCTCGAAACGGTCTACGTCAGCATGTTCGAGCCCGAAATAGACACGCTGGCGTCAGCAAAATTGTGTTTGCATTAATAATTTAATATTTGTGATCATTAAAATATAAAATATGAAAATAATATTTAACTCACCAGTGACAGTGAGATAGAAATAATCACTCTTATAGTTGGTCTTTATGTCATAACGTCCAGCGTTTTTCATTGTGGTGTCTGTGATGGTCAGAGATCCAGTTTGATTGTCCAGCTTCAGTCTGTCTCTGAATCTCCCATCAAGAACATCATCACGCACAGTGATTCTGCCTGCCCGTTTATTGATTTCAGCTATTACAATGCCTGCAAACCACCACTGAATCACATCACCATCCGTAATTTCAGTAAGATCAGAGTTTAAAGTGACTGAATCTCCCTCCGTCACTGACACTTCAGCACCAAACACTCCTGAAGAACAGTTTTTCACAGATTAAAGCTTTAAAATCACTTGATGTTGTTTTGATGAAGCTTCACTGAAATACGTTTAATCATGTAAATGTGACGTGAATAATATTCTGCAGCAGCACAAAGACAAAAGATGATGAATGAAAAGAGAAATAGATTTATATATGGATCAATAACTAAAAAAGACACTTTAATGTTTAATGTCACACTAAAACTAATGCTGTTGAGTATCTGAGCTTCATATTTATATTATTTTATTTAATCAATCCATAACCTGAGTTTAGAGCTGAATTCAAACTTGATCTGACAGTAAAATCACAGTTCAGTTATTTCTATATGAGACGAACTGTAATGTGTTTGTTCTGTTTAGGTTTCTCTCTGAAAACTCTTTCACTATCTTTCATTTAAACACTTCACAGCCTGTGGTATAAAGGATTTTTCCCCTGATTTTAAGAAAAAACTAATTTCACCAGTAATTGATCACATGGTACCAGAACAGAAACAACTGAAGCCAAAAAACACATTTGAAACTCACCATCCAGACGCCACAAACAGAGCAAAACTAACTTGAGGAACATTTTCTTCATCGGTTCACTGAAAAGCCCACGATAGTAACTCTTAAAATGTCTGAAAACCCTCAGATTGATCTGAAACACACTGAACTGTGATATTTATCTGGTTGTGTGTGAATCCTCCTCCATCCTCAGTTTCCGTTCACACATCCGTCTGCTTTAACATCACAAAAATCAACAAGCTTCTGCTGATTTTACATTTTCAAATGAATTCTGGGCCTGAATGAAACTAACAGCAGAAGAGTGAAATATTGGACTAGATATCTGAATCTACTGGTGTGTTATTCAGTGCTGTGATCTGTCAATCATATTTGATCTGTGACTCTTATTTGACTGTTGATGGATTCACTTTATTTCAGTGTAAAGATGTTTTGTGTGGAGTGAAGATTGTGATCTTATTAGCAGGAGAGATAATGAAGTAATGCTTCAGCCACAAACTGCTGACACGAGCATCAACCACAAACATCCAGCAGACGCTGTTTATCCACCGACAGATCAAACGAGTCACTCTGATGTTTGAACAGATAAAATAAAAGGAAAAACTGTTGCAGAGTCCATTTTGACTCCAAAGCCAGTAAATCACATGTATAATGTTTGCCTGTGTTGAGTTCTTACTAGATCCAGGAAGTGTGCCCATATTAGCCGGTTCTGTCGACACTGCAGAGTAGAACTGTTTCAGGTTGAACTTCCTCAGCTGGAGAAGGAAGTACAGTCTCTGCTGGGACTTTTTCAGCTGGAGTCTAAGGGTGCTTCTCAATATCCCTCCTCGTTTCCTCGCTCCTCCGTCCTCCATCCTATGACCCGAAAACCGATCGAGCTCAGCCATCTTGAACGACATCTCAGTTCTCTAACTGCACCGCAAGGAGGCAAGGTACAAGGAGTGAGGAAGCTTCCTGAGGAGTCATGAGCGAGGATACACAAGTGCATCTTTGCAGAAGTCTTTCTCAGTGAGACGCATGCAAAAATTCTCCTCAACCTTCATATCTGTCACAATAATTTAAATGCATGCTTTGATGTATGCAGTTTAAATACACTTTAAATCTCACATATGTCAATGGGGCATCTTGCTTTATTAATATCTATAATATATATTTTTTTAAACAAACTTTAACAACATGTGGGTTTCCCTTGAGTGCAGCTGATGACGCTTTGAAGTGATGAGGGGAGCGAGGATTTATCATTTCACTTGATTCAATTCCTCCATCCTCGCATCTTTTCCTTGCGTCCTTCCCTCGCATCCTGAAGGGGTGGAGCTTAGACGCGAGGAGGAAGCAAGGAAAGGAAACAAGGAAGCACTTGTGCTGCGTCCGAAAACCTAGGTAGCTGTCTTGCTGCCTCACTATCTTATAAGAGAATGACTTGTACGACAGCATTTGTGCATGAAGGTTGTAACGGCCACCTAAATTACGTTGAATACTGTTCAAGACATTAATGTTGATGTGCCTTTAAGATAACTTCTTCTATGGCGTACGTTGTAGTGTGCACGCTGTTCTCATGTGAGCGCGCACGCTCAGAGTTGATAGAGAAATGCTCGTGTAACGAGAGAGATGACTGCTCTACTGCTGATTGATATTGCAGTTAAATAATGTTACTTTTCCACTTTGATTCGTAGCGTTTATCAGAGTGCTTTCTTTTTCCTGTTTACCCTCGCTCTTTTGCATGTATGTGAGGAGTGTGCTGTGCGAACCATCTATAGAGACTCGTGGGACTACCAGTGCATTTGCCCCGGGTTTTTCTTCTCGCCTCCTGTTTTCTAATTTTCATCTGGGCAGACTCCAAACCCTCTGGTAGACGTTACAAATTGGCGCCCAAACAACTGGATCCATACCTGTCATCTTTCGCTTTCGACACGGGTGTTCGTATTTGTTTATCTTTTTGGAAGATATTTCGTTGCTGGAGTTTTTCATCGCGCTGCTGCAATCGGGCCTGGCTGACTATCTTGCTAGCTATGGGGACCATGCGGTCTGTGCGGGACTGATTTTCAGGTACTGTTAAAGTGTTTTTTGACTGATTGCTTATACTGTTTTCCTGGATCGTCTGAATATTCAGGGGCGCCGTTGGCACGGGGGACAGGGGGGGTCAGGACCCCCGCAGTTTTGAAAAGATAGAAGTCGACCCCAGCTCAGTTCAGCTGTTACATGCAGAGGTTGCAATGCTGCAGCGGTGCCTTCGTGACTCAGTTAACCTACAAAAAGACATGCTGGATCGCTTGGCGGATCAACAGAGTACCATACCACAACCAGCTCCGTTGGCCAGCTCTACGCCTTACAGCTTGGCGCACGCTCCATCAAAGGCCTCAAGGTCAGTGCCAGTCAATGCAACACATAGTACTGCACCCATATTTGCTCAGCCACTCACTGTGGATATGAATACCACAACAAAAGCGCTTACTTCTGTGCTTCACCAATCACGGCTCGAGCAACCCGTGTTCTCTGCAGATGGTTCCCTGAATCCTGAAGAATGGCTTCAGTCACTTAATGTATACAGAACCTCCTTGGATCTCACAGATACTCAAATTCTCCTTGAGCTCCCACGTTTCCTGTCAAAAGAGCCAAGAAAATGGTTTACTATCCTTAGCACATATGTGACCACTTGGGCTCAGTTCTGTGAGTTTTTTAGGACCGTCTTTCTGCCTCCAGATAATCAGGAAAGTATCCTGAGGGGCATTTTGGACCGCGTGCAAATGCCTGACGAGCCGCTGCCAACTTTTGTTGCTCACATGTTGGGTGAGTTTCGTAAGCTAAAGACCCCTCCGCCCCAACAAGAGCAAATAGATTTGATACGGAAGCATGTGCTGGAGAAATACAGAGTCGCTCTTTATGGCACACCTATACCGTCATGGACCTCCTTTTGCGGGCTCATGAGCTTCATGCAGTCCTTGGTCCAAGTGTTGGGTGTCCGCCTCAGACACGGGCTAGCAGTATGCCCATGAGGGATGTTCACTGTTTTAAATGCGCCTTGCCTGGATTCACCACTCGTACATGCCCAAACTGTAGTCCAGGAATAAAGCCGCGTTCGCCTCCAACAGAGCCACCAAGAGTGACCGGTGACACTGTCAATAGACCGCCGGACGCAGGATGGATGGATGGATGGCTCTAACCAGGCCATTGGGGAAAGACCTCAGACTTTGCCCAGAAGGGAAACTTCAGGGGAGGGAGGACGTTTAAACGGGGCAATCCTCCCTCCAGAAGATAAATGTGCCTCGTTTACCTGATGCTTCCATGAGTGATCAACCTACACTGTGTCATGTAGAGGATGTTACTTCCATGTCTTATTGGAACATTCCATTCAGAGTAAAGGTTAATCTTTATGGATGAGCTTTTGACACTGGTGCTTCTCTTTCTGCGGTGCAATCAGTGGTTATCCAGACTCTTCCTGGGGGGCACATAAAAATAAAGCCCTGGGGCCTCATTTATAAAACTTTGCGTAGATTTCATCCTAAAAGTGTACGTACGCTCAAAAGCTAGATTCTGCGTACGCACAAAAAAAATCTGAATTATAAAACCATGCGTACGCCAGATCCTGCGCACAAATCCCTTTATAAATCCTAGTCAGCGGAAGATTGTGTGTACGTGCATCTCCACCCCGTCTCCTCCCCGACATCACCATATATGGAGCTTACGACGCCTAGTTTTACTATGCATAACCTCATCTGCATATCATTTCCATACATGTTCTCATCCACGTGACATCCACGGTTGACACCGTCAAAGGTACAAGACATTGGAAAATATTAGATATGGACTATAAATGCCATTTGTGCCACAAATTATGTTGATAAAGATAATCCAATATCCTCTTTGTTTTAGAATAAATATATCAAAATATCCATAAAACAAAATTGTATAAAATACTTCAGAAAAAGGTTTTAGAATAGAGAGGATTCATTCATTTCCACTGGCCAGATAGTATTTATGCAAATTTATGCAGTTTTGCTGATAAAGTGAACATATCGTTTAGGAAGTTTATAGGCTATTATTTATAGGCACTTATTTATTGCAGTGTAAATACAATTCACTGACAAAGTATTTTTAAAAGAAAACAACTGAAACACTGCCCAACAGCGACACCCGCAGGTAAAGTTACACAGAGGAGTCATGCTTTACAGTCTATTGAGTCATGCCTCCCTTTCCTCTCATAGGAAACCATATAAAATCATCAGACCCCCGGCGTGCGGTGGGTTTTGTGGGGGGTAATTGAGAATGAATGGGGGAAAGACACGTGAGAGGAGGCAATGTCTTCATCGCGCTATGATTGGTTGTTGGTTATGATTGGATATGATTGGTTTGTGCGATAAATCCCGCCTCTCGTTGACGTGCGCGTTCCGCGCGTCAGTTTGACTCACAGACATCATATCCGTGATGTAAAGAACGCCGTTTCCGGGTCCAAGCCTCGACTCGTTTCACTTGAGAATGCCATCGACGGCCGTTTATGAGCGCTATTTATTCATATTAAACATCAATCATTTAAAAAAGTTAAACATTTTAAATACTTACAGTCTACACAACAGTCTCCGTGCTCACAGCATCACAGATATTAATATTTTAATGATTTATAAAAGATGAATCATTGCTATCTGGAATTTTGATATGGAGATAAAGGTTGTAATTATATATTTTTTGTAGTATTCGTGTATGTATATTAGCACCATTTGTTGTTTTTTTTGTGGTATGTGATAGAGCATTAGGACCCGGAAGCGCTGCCGCGTGACGTCAGACTTAACAACCGGATAGGTAGACGCCCTATCGAACGCTACTGCCTATTGGCAACATAGACAGTAAAAGGGACTTCCGGGCAAGATGGCGGACCGGGTGCGTTGTATGTCTTGAGCTCTCTAGGCCTGTCCCAGATTCTATAAATATTTCGCCATCCAATTTTCCTAATTTGATAAATTTAAATTGACTAATAGTATGGAACTTTAAAACACTTAAATCTGCACCATGACGACAAAAAAGAATCTTGCTTTTCACGAACTAACGACGCAATCGAAGGCCATGAGTATGCTTCAAAGATGGAGGTCGATCCCACAGAGAAAACGAAAAGAAAAGGCCCTTTCTCGCCGTTAAAGAGTGCACCAACAGCTAAAAGAAAGGATACGGGAATAGAAGGGAACGAAGAAGGTATGAAAGTGATCCTGGAAGCGATAAAGCAGTTAACTGATAAGGTGGATACACTAGGCACCCAGCTGAATTCCCTCATGCTGACTAGCATTGCTAAGGCAGTCGAATTTAACGCGGCAGAAATTAAAGACTGCAAAACTCAGTTGCACTTGCAGTCTTGTGTTCGTGAAGTGTCGGATTTGAAAAATAATAACGCCGAGCTGATGGAACGTGTCTTAGAGCTTGAACGATACAAACGTCGGTGGAATCTTCGGATTCGTGGACTAAAAGAAAAGGAAGGTGAAGATATACGTGATGCGGTCGCTGATTTACTGGTTAAAATCTCCCCTTCGTGGTCCTCGAACATCAACCACATTGTGGACTCAGTTCATCGAATAGGGAGACGCGAAGACAACAAAACAAGGCACGTCATCATTCAGTTTACTCAGAGATTACACCGAGACGCGCTGTGGAAAATGACCAAGGATCACGCGATTTGCAAAGAGTTACGTATCAGCTTCATCGAAGACCTCTGCAAAGCTGACAGAGAAACCCGAGCCGCTGTGGCCAAAGATAAAAGAAGCAAGAGATGCTGGAAAGCGTGCATATTACAGAGGTGGTGCTGGATTCATTAATGGACAGAGAATTACTTGAGAGCACACAAGGTACACGATTAAGGGCCTTCGTTTTAGGTTTGAAAAGACCTTTTGACTCGAATTTTGAAGTCCAAGATATGTTTGGATGGTTTATCTGCATTTGTTGCTTATGATAGGGACCATGCCTGTTTGGGCTTTCTTTGTTGATTATCTTCAAAACTAAGTTTGTTGTACATTATTTACTGGCGGTTGCTAGTTGTTTATGAATATTTTTTTTTCTTGTATTTCACTTAATGCTAGGGGCTTAAGAGAGAACGCTAAGAGAAAATCAACATTTTTGTTTTGTAAGGGAGAAAAAGCACATTTTATTTTTTTGCAAGAAACCCATTCAAAACCGGAGGATGAGAATTTTTGGATAAACCAATGGGGAGACAAAATTATATTTGGGTATGGGACCTGCGTGAAGTTGGCCCCCCACCCAACGCAAAACGTCGGCAAAATAGTCTCAATCGTTTGTGCTCTGTTTGTGCCGTAAAATTTTTTGTTTGTGCTGCTTTGGTTTTTTAGATATTAAAAGAATATTTATAGGTCATTCTGAGGTCACCCAGCCCCCCCACATGTTCCAAATTCACCGAAAATAGTCTCAAACGTTTGTGCTTCGTTTGTGCTGGTTTGTGCCGGCAAAAGTTTCGTTTGTGCTGCTTTCGATTTTAAAATATTAGACTTTGAATTATAGGCGACGACGTCACCAGCCCCCCAACAAGCTCCAAATTCACCCCAAATAGTTTCAATCATTTGTGCTTCGTTTGTGCTGGTTTGTGCCGGCAAAAGTTTCGTTTGTGCTGCTTTCGATTTTAAAATTCATTCTCACTCAGCCCCCATATGCTCCAAATTTGCCCAAAATAGTCTCAAACGTTTGTGCTGCTTCCATTTTTTATTTTAGATATGTTTATTAAAATAATATTTATAAAATCTCAGGTCACTCAGCCCCCACATGCTCCAAATTCACCACAAACAGTCGCAGTCGTTTGTGCCGATAAAAGTTTCATTTGTGCTGCCTCGCTTTATAAATATTAGACATTGATTGCATTGAATTGAATGACACTGAACGGCTGCAAATGCAAATCGCTTAAGAGCATATTATAGTGACTGGGCTATATACCAAAGCATATACTTTACAGAAATAGGAGCAATGTGATTTCAAATTAAGTCTCTGTTTGCTTTCTTTCTTTTCAGTGACAAGCGCGTGTCAGAAACGGAAAGTTGAATGGCGTTGGCGTTTCAGGGCGCCACTCATGCGAAACAAATATTAAAGAATAATCACATTTTTACCCATGAATAAAATTACGAAAAATCCAGCTTTATTTTTCATTTTTCAGTTTTTTTACACACACAAACACACACACACAAAATCAAACTCTTTCTTATTTCTAAATCAGCCTATGGCGCACGGATGACGGACCCGGACCCTAATTAAACATCCAATATTGTTATTTCATTATTTCTTTACAAAACCAAAACGAAAAAAACAAAAAAACAAATATAGAATTATCTTCAATTAATTATGTAATCATGATCAATTATCCTTCAGGAAACACAATATTATATAAACCTTTCAACAACGTTGTAGGCCTACTTGTATTTGTATTTATTATTAAAGCACGTTTCAATACAACCGAAGTTGTCCAAAGGGCTGTACATTAAAATGGAGAAAATACAAGGCACAATTAATATAAAGCATACAAAACATAAAACACATACACATCTAGGAATCAATCACTCATCAGAGAGCACAATACTTCTCTTGTCCGCGGAGGCGCCTGCGCTATCCCTTCCATTGTTTTCTGATATTTTAGGTTTTACTAATGAAACACAAATTATGGTATTATTTATAAAAAATAAATAAATAAATAAATAAAAAAAAATGCTTGTAATAACGAGTGAAACATCATAACGAGTTGCATCATTAGGTTTTACTTAGGCCTTTTAAGAATAAAATAAATACAAATAAATAATTTCCTCAATGTTGTTTTAGACCACATAAAGCCAAAATTAGTATTTTAGGGGCCACCCACACATTCGAAACGAATTTTAAAGCATAAACTAATTTTTTAACCCATACACCAAAGATACAACAACAAAAAAACTCTTAAAGTCTTTATTTGTCTTTGTTTATTTTCAAGTAAAATCAAATTAAACGAATGTCTTTATTTGTTTTTTTCGATTTGGTTTAGTTAGACAGTTAAATAAGTCGTTTTTTCTCGACATAGGGTAATTAATTGAAGGAATTACACGGACTGATGCAGCTTTTTTGATGCAACAACTTTCCGTTTCTGACACGCGCTTGTCACTGAAAAGAAAGAAAGCAAACAGAGACTTAATTTGAAATCACATTGCTCCTATTTCTGTAAAGTATATGCTTTGGTATATAGCCCAGTCACTATAATATGCTCTTAAGCGATTTGCATTTGCAGCCGTTCAGTGTCATTCATTTCAATGCAATCAATGTCTAATATTTATAAAGCGAGGGAGCACAAATGAAACTTTTATCGGCACAAACGATTGCGACTGTTTGTGGTGAATTTGGAGCATGTGGGGGCCGAGTGACCTGAGATTTTATAAATATTATTTTAATAAACATATCTAAAATAAAAAACGGAAGCAGCACAAACGAAGCACAAACGTTTGAGACTATTTTGGGCAAATTTGGAGCATATGGGGGACTGAGTGACCTGAGAATGAATAGCCAATTCTTTTAATATATTAAAAACCGAAGCAGTCCAAACGAAAATTTCACCAGTACAAACGAAGCACAAACAAACGAGACTATTTTGGGCGAATTTGGAGCATGTTGGGGGGCTGGTGACGTCATCGACTATAATTCAAAGTCTAATATTTTAAAATCGAAAGCAGCACAAACGAAACTTTTGCCGGCACAACCCAGCACAAACGAAGCACAAACGAAGCACAAACGTTTGAGACTATTTTCGGTGAATTTGGAACATGTGGGGGGGCTGGGTGACCTCAGAATGACCCATAAATATTCTTTTAATATCTAAAAAACCAAAGCAGCACAAACAATTTTTACGGCACAAACCAGCACAAACAGAGCACAAACGATTGAGACTATTTTGCCGACGTTTTGCGTTGGGTGGGGGGCCAACTTCACGCAGGTGATCATGGGTCCACAATATCAGCAGGTGTAGCTATTTTGTTTTGTAATTCACCTGGAAAAGTAGTGACCTCTAGATTTAGCAATAACGGTCACTGGCTAATTTGTGTTCTGAATATGGATGATTGCTTCTTTATTCTGATCAATATTTATAGTTTTAATAGTGTACTTCAAAACAAACAATTGGCTTCAGAATTTTCAAATGTCATTGTAAACCTTAAACTCATTTATCCAACTGCCATCATAAAAATGGGGGGTGACTTTAATATGGTTAATAATGAATGGCTTGATAGACATCCTTCCAGAGGTCATCTCAGCTCCTGTAACCCTGTTTTAACTGACTTTTGCCGCACTCATGATTTATTGGATCCCTGGCGCTTCAAATACCCTAACATTAAGCAATATTCTTGGTTTAAACCAAACGACACAGCTAAATCGAGAATAGATTTTTGGTTAATTTCAGTTTCTGTTGTAAACTTTATCACCGAATGCTGTATGTCAGCAGCCCCCCTTTCAGATCACTCTGTTATTAAACTGATTTTCAATCCCCCTAATGCTGGTTCACGGAATAAAGGGTACTGGAAATTCAATTCTAGTTTATTAAAATTCCAATCATTCAATGAAGGTATTAAAGCCATAGTCTCTAATGTGATGTCTGATGAATCGATAATATCCTACACTTCCAAATGGGAATTCCTTAAATTTAAAATCAGAGAATATTCAATTCAATTTGGGAAAACACTCAATAAAAGTAATAGATTATATGAAAGTAATATTATTAAAGAAATAAATATATATCATAATAAAACATCACCTACTGATAATGATAAAAAGAAACTACAAAATCTCCTAAACAAACTTGACGAAATATATCTTCGTAAAGCTGAAGGGGCTTTTATCAGGTCTAGGGCAAAATGAATTGAGGATGGGGAAAGAAGTACCTCATATTTCTGTCGGTTAGAAAAAAGAAGGCAAGAAAGACTTTCAATCAAAGCCCTATCAATTCAGGGCCAGGTAACAACCGATCAAGCTTCAATTACAAAGGAAGTTGTCTCCTTTTATAGTAACTTGTATTCTTCATCTGTTTCCTTAGATGATGCAGCTTCCTTTTTCAACCATATTAAACATCTTATTCCTCAAATAGATGATTATTGTGTAATGCTGTGTGATGCTGATATTACTTCTGAGGAGTTGGATAAAGCAGTAGGCAGTCTGTCTTTAGACAAATCTCCAGGGTGTGACGGTCTTACTGCTAACTTATATAAACATTTTTGGATTCTACTAAAAGACCCCTTTTTGCTCATGGTAAAAGAAGCAACAGAGAGTATGACCTTCCCTTCCACTATGAAACAAGGTATAATAACCTTAATAACCCAAACCTGATAAAGACCCAAAAATTTTAGATAACTTTAGACCAATTACATTATTAAATACCCTAATATATGCAAATAGATTAAAAATATTTTTACACAAAATTATAAGCGATTCCCAATCAGGTTTTATGAAAGGGAGATCTATTCACAACAATATTCGTCTAGTGATGGATCTTTTAGATTACATTTTTACATTACATTTACATTTAGTCATTTAGCAGACGCTTTTATCCAAAGCGACTTACAAATGAGAGTAGTAGAATCAATTAAATCAACACGAGAACAACAGTATGTAAGTGCTGAGTGAAGTCACAGTTATGTCAGTAAAGTGCTCATAGCGAATTTTTTTTTTTTTTTAAATAAATAAATACACAGACAGGAGAAGAATATTAGTCAAGGTAAGTGCTACTACTACTGGGTCAAGTGCTGACGAAAAAGATACGTCTTTAGCATTTTTTTGAAAATGGCTAGAGACTCGGCTGCTCGGATAGAGCGTGGTAGGTCATTCCACCAGCCAGGAACAGTCCCGGAGAAGGTCCGTGAGAGTGATTTTGTGCCCCTATGTGATGGCACCACAAGGCGCCGTTCACTTGCAGAACGCAGGTTTCTGGAGGGCGCGTAAGTCTGAAGTAGTGAGTTAAGGTATAGCGGTGCAGAGCCAGCTGTCGTTCTGTAAGCAAACATCAGAGCCTTGAATTGGATGCGAGCAGCTACTGGCAGCCAGTGCAGATGGATGAAGAGAGGAGTGACGTGCGCTCTCTTCGGTTCGTTGAAGACCAGTCTTGCTGCAGCATTTTGGATCAGTTGTAGAGGCTTGATAGTGCATGCTGGAAGGCCAGCCAAGAGAGCATTACAGTAGTCCAGTCTGGATAGAACAAGAGCTTGGACAAGAATTTGTGTGGAATGTTCAGATAGGAAGGGTCTAATCTTCCTGATGTTGTACAAACATCAGGATTACAGGCATCTAATAGAAGATGAAGGCTTTATTCTCTTTATTGACTTTAACAAGGCATTTGATTCAATTGAACACCTCTTTATTTTCGACTGTTTAAAATTGTTTGGCTTTGGAGATAAATTTCGAAACATTATAAAATCCCTCTATAAAAATTCCAATAGTTCAGTTTCTTTATTAAGTGGTACGTCTACAAGATTTCCCATCAATCGTGGCATAAAACAGGGTTGTCCTATTTCCCCTTTTCTTTTTATTTTAACCACAGAAGTGCTTTCTATCTTTATCAAAAACTCGAATATAGCCCCATTAGATGTTCTTGGCCAGCCAATAATCATCAGTCAGTTTGCAGATGATACTACTATTTTTATGAAACGGTCATCAGAGGTGCCTAAAATACTACAACTAATTCACGCCTTTTCCAAAGCCTCTGGTTTAAAAATTAATCTGAACAAATGTGAATTAATGCCAATTCATCAATGTCATTTATCAGAGGTTTACAACATTCCTATAAAATCCCAAGTTAAATATTTAGGAATGCTTATTTCAAAAGATTCCGTTGAAAATGAATTATTAATGTTTGGAAAGTATTAGATAAGTGTCGGATTAAACTTAACTCTTGGTTATTGCGAGATATAAGCTTGCTAGGTAGAATATTTTTAACTAAGATGGAAAGCATTTCAAGATTAATTTATCCTGCATATACAATAGCCATTTCTAATAGAGCCATTAAAAAAATCAATCAGGTTAACTTTGATTACATCTGGAGAAAGAAAACCCATTACATGAAAAGAGTTGAGATGACAAAAAATGTTAAAGATGGAGGTTTGCAAGCCATCGATTTTGATTTTATAAATGGGACCCTGAAAATTAATTGGCTAAGATCCTTCCTGAACCACAACAATTTTTGGTTTCATCTCCCCAGAGAATTGTTTAAAAAATGAGGAGGAATAGAATTTCTATTAAGTTGTGATTTCACCATACAACGTCTTCCAATTAAATTGTCCCAGTTTCACCAACAGGTCTTGTTATATTGGAAGATTCTATACAACCATAATTTCACACCACACAATACACCACTATGGAATAATAGATATATTACAATAAGAAAGAAGTCTCTTTATGACAAAGACTGGATGGAGAAAGGTATTTGGTCAGTGTCCCATTTAATTTATGGTAATGATGGAATTATATCCTATGAGAATTTCTGTGTTAAGTATAATTTACTTTGCATTAAGGCCAAATTTAACTGTATTACTAAAGCTATCCCTAACAATGTTATTTCTCTAATTAAAAAAATTTATCATATTCTATTTCCAAGACCCCGCTTCTTCCCATAATTTTAATTGAAGGTTGTGATTTTAAAGGAGGTAAACTTTCCAATAAAATGATCAGAAATAGGTTTAACAACATTTCTTATCCCATAGTAGCTTATAGAAATTCAATTTCACTTAATTTCTCCAAAGATATTATTCACAAACTTAGAACAAAATATTTAAAATTTCCTTTACCTCCCAAAATGAAAGAAAATCATTTTAAAATTTAAAATGGGATATATCCATCCGGTGAATTCCTACGACTTAGATTTGGGTTTGATTCTAACAAATGTATATTCTGTGATGATATAGAAACCACAGATCATCTATTTTTTCATTGTATGTATGTGGAGGCTTTATGGTCTGATATTCATGACTGGCTTTATCCAAAGGTGCCTCACCTTGGAAACTTCACTCTGAAGGACATCACTTATGGACTTATAATGAACAATAACAAAGATGACTTCCTGATTAACAACATTATTATGCTGGGAACATTTTATATACACAAATCCGAGTACTTGAAGGTGAAACCAATGTTTTATGCATTTCATAATGAGTTTGTTTCTTATACAAGTGATGACAAAGAAAAATGCAATGAAGCTTTTCTCCATTATAGAAGAATATGATTTAATAGAAAAACCCTAGCCCCCTTTATTAGATGTTATTTAATTATTATTTATTTTATATATTTTGCTTATGTTATATTGTATTCTCTCATGCACCTGTTCTGTAATTTGAAATGCAACAATGTTTTAATAATGCCATGTTGTTTGTACATTACTAATTGGATAATTAAAAAAAAAAAAAAAAAAAAAAAAAACCATAGACAGTAAAAGAAATGGACACAGCGACCCCATTGGAACTCAATTGAGACAAGTGAAGCCCATTTTTAGCGATTTTTAGTACTTCCGTTTCTGACGCGCAGACTCAAGGCGTTTCTCAATGTCAAGGAAGGATCCTCGGAAGCCAGAATTTCGAGGATGCTACGTCATCGACATCCGTCAAAGGACTGTTCCAATGTCGAGGATCCTCAGAATTTCAAACAAGGACTGAGTCTTTCGTTCGAAAAATATCCCATACACAGGAAAGGATGCATATGTGTAGCCTTCGCGCTCTTCGCGCTCTCAAATCACCCACAATCCTATGCGTGCAGCTTTGCAATCTTGTTCAAAAATGTTTTTAAAAAATGTTGGACGTTAGCGGGCAATATGCTTTCAAATGTAAGTATATTTACGTTATCAAACATTTGTTATAACAGTAGTAAATATGTCAGATAAATAAAGTTTAACGTTTAAATGCCAGTACAAATTACTACCGTATTGATATTATAAATTTTACAAATACAAATTACGTTATTGATGGCTAACTGAACCGGACCGTTGTTAGCTTGTTTGCCATCACCGGCATCCTTTATAAATAACTAGTTAAGTTGTCTAAAGTAATTTAACGTTAATATTATACCATTTATACCATTCACAGCGTTATTCATAGCTTTCTCGTATTTTTTAACAGGGACCAAGGAACAAACGGAGGTGTTCATACGTCTCCGTGTAGAAAACATAGACTGTAAAGGTAGAAAACAAGCAGCTGTTTACCGGGGGGGTAATGACGCAATGACGTGCACTTGCTAGTCTGTTCCATTTACGTGTTCTCTGAATGCTAAAGAGGAGCCTCTCCTAGGCTGCGTTCCAGTTCGGTTTTTAAATGCCCTTCCCTCGCTAACTTCCCTCGGTCTCGTTGACTCGGATGTACGTCATTGCTTACGTTGCACGAGTGCCCACTTCTGGCGGAACCTTTGCAATGGGCTGAACTGGAACATCCTAAGCCCTTGATCACTTGGAATCCGCAATGGAGCTGATTTATTATTTATTTTTTTCCCCTTACAAATGTGTTTAATACAGCATTCTATATGTATATATGTGAGTTTTAAATGTTTAAAAAAATTATTAATATATCATAGAATTGTTTGTGGTATGGTAAATTAAATGCGATATGCGGTGACGCCATAATCGTGTTGCATTGTGGGTTATGGAGCTGCCTGAAGTGTACATGTGAAGTAGACTCGCTCCCTCGGTTAAAATCGAGGGAGCGAGGGTCTGTCCATTTAAACTTCCCTCGTCCACTTCACGAAGTGGAACGCACTTCAAAATGGCGGCAGGGATTCCCCCGAGGGGAAGTGTGTAGGGAAGTTCGCGAGTGCGTGTCTAAAACTGGAGTGGAACGCAGCCCTAGACTCTGAAGGAAGTGACTTGGAAGGACCAGTCCTGCCAAGGAAGTATCCTTGACATTGAGAAACGCCTTCACACTAAGCTTGATGACGTCAGCAACCTGTCTGACAGATGTAAATCTTCTAGTAGCTTTGCGTGCAAACTGCCATCGTTATTCTTGCAGAGACGGCGAGCTTGAGCGGGGACTTCTTTGGCGTGAGTGAGCAGGAGTAAGTATTCTGATTAATTAGTTTGTATAGTATTTTAAAATGTAATGCCAGTACGCCATATTAAGATAATCTCCCCGATTGTCTGCGAGCTTCTCCTCATGTCTATGATACGGTAATTTCTCTACTGTGCGACAGAGAGTCGAGTGGTTATGACGTAATCGTTAGCTTATTTTTACAAAAACTGTTTCTACGGGGCCATAATGTAACATAGAAGGTAATGGAGCCCTTTATACATTGTCGTGTATCTTTAGAAATAAATAATGGACAAATGGAGTCTTTAAACGCCTCAGATTAACGCCTTAAACGTTATTCACTGTCAAAGTGACGCCAAAATGAATGGGAGTCAATGGGATGCTAACGCAAGTGAAGTTCTGCCACAAGATGGCAGCACGCGGCCGACTTCAACTTCCGGTCGACTTCCTTGGGCACTGATTACGACCGGTATAAGATGGCGGCCGCAAATCTCAGCGCCCAGCGGCCAATAGGGCGTCTACCTATATATGATGTCTATCCCTGCGTTCCAATGTCCATACTATCCATCCTAAATAGTATGCGAGATTAAAATAAGTGTGTCCCAAAGCATAGTATGTTGAAAATAGTATGCCAAAAGTCCCCGGATGGTCTATTTCCGGTAGATTTTTGAAGTGTGGATCCGTGCACACTATAAAGGCTAATATTGCCCACAACCCATTGCGCATTGGACGAGGATTCAGTTCAGAACTACAAACACGAGTAAAAAGTGTTAAACTACAAAACATGGCGGATACGCGCGATCGACGCTGAGAGATTTGAGTGACTAATAATCAGTTTAACCTGATAGAAAATATATATTTAATGTTACCCGTGTTATTTTTCATCTGCAAATACCAATGTGGACTTTTATAAAGATCCGAATGGCCATTAACTTTTAAATGCATCATTATGCATTAATATGAGGAGAGTTCTCCTCATGAAAGACCCGCGACTGCAGATCAACGTGCTGCATTTCTCTCCGATACGGTAGGAAATTAACTAAATGAAATGTGGAGGATGTAAGATGATTGACAGGGCAGTTTACGGTGACTGGATGCGACAGAGATAATTGACGCGATTGTATGACGTGTTAGTATGTCCCAAAGCTTGTCTACTCTTTTGCTACACACTCAATAGTAAGTACTTTTTGTTCACAGAAAGAGTACATACTTTTAGGGCGTAGTATAACTAGGCGAATTGGAACGCAGCATAAGGTTTGACTGAACAAATGATGGCGTCAATCGGAAGACTAATTGAAAAGTATGTAAACAGATCACCCAGTTAGATATTACCGCTTTATGTCACGTCAAAATCAAACTTGAAATGTAACGTTACTGAAAGCATAATGACTGCGGTTTTTTTTTTACTGCAATCAGCTTGGTGAAATTAAAAATACTATTCGTGTCTGTGACAGACTGTGTTAATGGAGCATGACTGATTATCCAAAATATCCTAGGTTGACAGTTAAAAAGAAAAGCCGCAATACACAAATAAAATATATTGTTTAAATGATTATTGCATTTAGATATTATTTTGGAATGAATGTAGAAATACTTAAAACACTAACTTGATGAGATTGACTTGGTTTTGATAAATAGAACATTAACAATGTAATGTAAAATTATATATAAAAAAATAAAATTGTATTTGGTTTCTTTTTTTTTTCTTTTTTGATGTACTGTAAAGTAATGTTCATTTAACAAGGAAGATGTGTCAACTTTAAGAATAATGCACATGAGTTTACATAGATTCATAAAAAAAAGTGCCTCATTTCAGAACACCACTGCACGCCACTGATTTACATTTTATTTATTACAGCTAGATCTAAAGAAGTACCTTATCATGACTGAGTTCAAATGACTAATTCTCACTTTCACATGAACAGCAGGTTTATATTTAACTTTCTATTCAATAGTTTTATTTTTAAAATACAAAAATACAGTAGTTTATTTTGATACATGGTGTGGCTGTTGGATTTTGTAGTTTGTTTTGATACACTAAAAATTAAGGTATTTGGTATTTTATTTTATTTTATTTGCCCAACCCTGCACACAAATAACTGCAACAGAGCGCATTTCTATAGAATCTGGAATTATTATTGAAATAAATGTGTGACTACAATTGTTACAGAGACTCTGACAGGAGGATGTTAGTGAACCAAAACACAAGACGCAAGTGAATGTAGTGATCATGAAATGATATCAGAGTTATGGCAAGAATAGAAGCCTGAACTTAATCTCACTGATTCTTGAGAGAAGAGACAAAACATGTTTGAGATGTTAGTTTTTATTATTTCATAACACATTATTATAAACTGATATATTTGTAGACAAAGGTCTCAGCTAATGAACAGGTTTTTCTGAAAATGTTTTCTTCTAAAAATGTACTTCAGAACTTAATTTGTGTCAACTCCGTCAGACACATTAAAAAGATGCTATTTTAATTTGATCATCAACAACAGTGTAAAATACACATGACAAATATACAGCAGTAGTAGTAAAGTGAGATCTGTGTGTCTCTGAGAGAAATATAAACAATAAAGCCTTACAAATAAGAGTTTTACAAATCTGACACTGAAAGAGAAGCTCAAATAATCATCAGTATTTATTATGACAAAAACACACTTGAAGAACCTTTAAAGTTCAGCGTTCTGCTTCAGATTTAAGCACTTCCTGAAAAACATGAACATGTAAAGCCATAAATGAATCAATCTCACCAATATTAATATATGCTGAATCAGTCATCATCAATCATGTACCTGATGTGTGAATATGTGCTTGATCTCCTTCAGCTCTTCTGGATCTGATGTGATAAAGCACAAGAATGACAGTAGCCACGCCCACCAGAGCAGAGAGGACCAATCGGATCACAGCTTCAGTAGGACCACAACAGTGGACTGAGGAATAAAAACATCAAAGTGAGATCAGCTCAGTCAATAAACGCTAATATCATCAGCGCTGCCGTACCTGAACATGTGTGACAGAGTTGAGTGATGTCCAGATGTTGAGTCTGGTGGCTGATGGGATTGTTCAGCACACAGCTGTAGGTGTTTTTATCCTGATATTCCACCTCCAGAGGTAGAGAGAGACTGATGCTGAGATCAGACGCACTGATGCTGGACAATGAACTGCTTCCTTTGTACCAGGAGAGAGTCACATGACCCACATTCACCACTGAACACACCAATGAACAATTTGATGATGATGATGAAGAACATTGAGAAGAGTTACTGCTGATGACAGGAACAGGCAGACGAGCTGAAAACATGAGAGAATAAAGAGAAATGAGGATGAATGAAGAGATTCAAGAAACATCCAGAGGAACCAAGATGATCAAAAGTAGAGCATTTAAAACTATTGAATAGAAAGTTAAATATAAACCTGCTGTTCATGTGAAAGTGAGAATTAGTCATTTGAACTCATTAGTCATGATAAGATACTTCTTTAGATCTAGCTGTAATAAATAAAACACGTGAAACTGATATTTAACTCACCGTAGACAATGAGATGAATATAAGAAGAATAGAAGAAATTCAATAGTCGATAAACTCCAGCATGTTTCATTGTGGTGTTTGTGATGGTCAGAGATCCAGTTTGATTGTCCAGCTTCAGTCTGTCTCTGAATCTCCCATCAAGAACATCATCATATACAGTGCATATGTTGTACCACTCATTGATTTCAGCTGTGAAAGTGTTTTCAAATCTCCACTGAATCTTAATACTTTCTTGCTTTATTCCAGAGTTTAGAGTGACTGAATCTCCCTCCGTCACTGACACTGAAACAGGGTTTGTCACAGATAAACAGATTATAATGTTTTTTTTAAATTAAATAGTTTAACATTTATATTTGAAATAAACAATATCATAAAACAGCAAAAAGAAATAAAATGATGTATGAATCCATTTTAACTTTTTCATAAAAAAAAAAAAACAACTCACCAATAACATCAAGATATAAAAAATAATACCACTTAGAGTTGGTCTGTAATCCATAACGTGCAGCATGTTTCATTGTGATGTTTGTGATGGTCAGAGATCCAGTTTGTTTGTCCAGCTTCAGTCTGTCTCTGAATCTCCCATCAAGAACATCATCATATACAGTGAATCTGTCGGCCGTTACATTGATTTCAGCTATTAAAATCCTTCTAAACCACCACTGAATCACATCATCATCTTTCATTTCAGTAAGATCAGAGTTTAGAGTGACTGAATCTCCCTCCTTCACTGACACTCTCTTTCTTTCACCAAACACTCCTGAAGAACAGAGTTTTTCACAGATTAAAGCTTTAAAATCACTTGATGTTGTTTTGATGAAGCTTCACTGAAATACGTTTAATCATGTAAATGTGACGTGAATAATATTCTGCAGCAGCACAAAGACAAAAGATGATGAATGAAAAGAGAAATAGATTTATATATGGATCAATAACTAAAAAAGACACTTTAATGTTTAATGTCACACTAAAACTAATGCTGTTGAGTATCTGAGCTTCATATTTATATTATTTTATTTAATCAATCCATAATAACTGAGTTTAGAGCTGAATTCAAACTTGATCTGACAGTAAAATAGGCTAATAGGGATATTATCAAAATAAACGAAGATTATCATAGAATGGTCAGCTGAAGTAAGCGCCTTATGAACTGGGAATAAATACAAACTGCACAAAACTACACATGTACATATTTATTTGTATTACGATTTTTTTGCGGGTGGGACGTCCCCACCACCTTCGGCTTAACGCTGCTGCGGCCGGAGACTCTATTCGTTCCGTTGAAATCACAAAAGCGCAGACAATAATAAAGCCACCTTTGAAATACAAGAGCCAAAATAAGCTCTTTTTCTAAGTTTATTAAAGGTCTAATACACTCAGAAACAATGTCACAATGCCCATCTTGGTGAGTATTAAAGTAAACACAGTTCAGGAAGAATGTGTGCGTGCGTTCGTCATGTCTTAAAGGGACAGTAGCCGAATAAACGTGCCGCTCTCTGTTGTTAATGTTAATCAAACAACAAAAGACAAAGAAAACATCACTTACTGCTCTTGACTGATTAACTTCTGTAACTTTAATGGATTAATCTGTATTTACTTTTTTCAGTGAAGATTATCCAATGTTATTTTACATTTTGATTACTTGTAAAAAATTGTCACATCAATATGCAGACAAAAAAAAAACATTTCTAGGAATGACAACAAAAGCACTACAGTATTTGCGTTCCTCCATCATTCTGACTTTGCATTGCGGCTCTATTTCAAAAATGTCAAAAAACGGATTTTCAACTCTTTTGAATTCGACTGATTCGACTCTGGCTCTGTAATTTCAGAATGAGCATAGCCTCGTTTCAGATGTGATGAGTCCGAAGATTATTCCAGTTTTGAATAATTATTCTTTCACAGACTTTTTTAATGGACATGTTTTATTCCTGATAACTATTCCTTCTCTACATATTTTTCCATCAGTTTTTATGTGCATTTTAATTCATTGAATAAAGAGTATACGCCCCAGTGAGTACGGGTTACATTTATTCACATTTTGTCATCATTTGTGTTCTACTGAAGAAACACAGTCACCTACATCTTGGATGCGCTGGGGGTAAGCAGATAAACATCAAATTTTCATTTTTGGGTGAACTATCCCTTTAAGGATTTTCAGTACATTTAGCATAGATGGGCTATAGCAAGTTATTGACAACATTATTTCTATTATACTTAATTTTTTGAACATATCTACACAGGTTCTGTCTCGCGCACAGACGCGCATGCGAGCCTCTGAAAGCATTTGGCTGCAGAAAGACGCGTTCGGCATGTGCACTGCGCACTAGTGGACTTTTGTTTTCAAGCACTCAGTTCACTCTCGCATAAGCTGTTTTCAGCACACACACTGTTCGTGCCATCACAACAATTGAGCTGCACGTGGACGTCCGCAAACCCTCCTAATGACGAAAATTTCGTGATGCGGATGGTGCTACAGATGCCCGAAGTATACTTTGGGGTTAAGCCCGTAATAGCGGCCCCCAATCCGCCCGGGCCCATATGTACGTGCATATCCAGACGCTACTGACTTTGTTTCTTTATTCAATTTCTTACCTGATTACTACTGTTAGACCTACCTGAAAAAAGAAAGCAGTCTATTTAATTTATATCTTTATTCTATTGTATTTATTTGTGCTATTGTTAGTAATTTGTTAATTTGTTCTTATTTTATTACTGTTTACTTGTCTTTTTTAAATTCAATTTATCATTTGAAATCAAGCTTCCTTGTGCTGTGTGTAACAAAATTACCCCATTGTAAAAACAAATACTCTGAGTTAGCAAATATTTGAGATAATTGTAATGGTAACTGATCAACGTATATATATGAAAAAAGCTTAAAAGTTTTATCATATAAAGCATAAAATCTCATATAAATCTCTTCAGAAGAAACTTTTGATTGCCTAGACTTTCAATAGATGGACAAAAAATATATATATTTTCCCCATGGTATTGAAAATGGTATCGAATATCAGTTCTTTTCAAGATATTGTATTGAAGTTAGAAATTGCAGTACCATGACAACACCACAGCCTATATATTTACTCCATGAACTAACTCTACAAACATAGGGATAAAGGGAAAAGAGGGATAGATGGACCTCTCGACCTTACGCTGAGGAGAAAATCCAGCCCAACTTTGAGCAGACCAATCAAAACATGATTATTGCTTCAAACAATGGTATAAAGCTATTCAAAATATCATTCAATGTAAACTGTGATAATCTTAATTAATAATCGCAATTACGCAATTTCAAGGGAATAATCGACAGTTATTTGTCATAATCGTGCATCCCTAAACTGAAGCCATAAAAACACATTTGAAACTCACCATCCAGACGCCACAAACAGAGCAAAACTAACTTGAGAAACATTTTCTTCATCGGTTCACTGAAAAGCCCACGATAGTAACTCTTAAAATGTCTGAAAACCCTCAGATTGATCTGAAACACACTGAACTGTGATATTTATCTGGTTGTGTGTGAATCCTCCCCCATCCTCAGTTTCCGTTCACACGTTCATCTGCTTTAACATCACGAAAATCAACAAGCTTTTGCTGATCTTACATTTTCAAATGAATTCTGGGCCTGAATGAAACTAACAGCAGAAGAGTGAAATATTGGACTAGATATCTGAATCTACTGGTGTGTTATTTAGTGCTGTGATCTGTCAATCATATTTGATCTGTGACTCTTATTTGACTGTTGATGGATTCACTTTATTTCAGTGTAAAGATGTTTTGTGTGGAGTGAAGATTGTGATCTTATTAGCAGGAGAGATAATGAAGTAATGCTTCAGCCACAAACTGCTGACACGAGCATCAACCACAAACATCCAGCAGACGCTGTTTATTAACCAGACTGATCAAACCAGACACACTGATGTTTGAACAGATAAAATGAATAGAAAAAAACACTGCAGCGCCCATTTTGACTCAAAAGCCAGTAAGTCACATATATAATGTTTGCCTGTGTTGAGTAAATAATGCTGGAGTGTTTCTCCTGAAGTCCACTCTCATCGTTTTGAGTGTGTTCAGCTCCAGGTTGTTATGACTGCACCAGACGGCCAGCTCTTTAACCTCCTGTCTGTAAGCAGACTCGTCCTGCAATGTCCATCAGGTAGGCCAGCACCAGTTTCTCAATGGAACGAAGCGTGCTGATGGGCGGCTCTTGCTCTCGCTCTGGCTGATGTGTGCGCGCTCTTCCACCCTTTATGATGTCATACAGAGCCATACTCGAAAAACTTTCCCAAACTTATATGAACAAACTTTTCCCAAACTTTGGCCATGTTTAGCATGAGAATCCAACTCTTTAACTGTGTTAATAAGTCAGAATACATGAAATAGCATTAGACACCCTCTTTAAAGCTGCAATCTGTAACTTTTGGCGCTCTAGCGGTTAATAAACAGAACTGCATGTGTCTTGCGGAAGAACATTGTAGCCGGAGCTACTTCTCTCTGTTTCTATGACGAGTCACGCAGTTACTGTGAAACTCTGTGGTTCCTACCAAACCGGTCTAAAATAGTCAGAATATAAACTCTTATTATAAGTGTACCATAATGATTCAGGGTAAGACAAAAACACGGTTTGGAAAATGGATTCATGTTGTACATTCTCATTATATACTTTATGTAAATTTTGTACACAAAAAAGTTACGGACAGCAGCTTTAAATAAATAAATATATTGGTAAACAGCATTGTGTATTGCACATGTATGTTTATTGCCAGCGGGGGCTTTAACTGTTCATGAGAGAGATTGCCTGAGGAAAGAAACTGTTCCTGTGCCTGTGTTCAGGTGTTCAGAGCTCTGTATCGTGAGCAGACGTGTGAGAGGTCCAGAGGGATTCTGACTTAATCATGATTTGAGTCATCGAATATTAACTGCTAATCAAGTACGTTCATATATTTATTATGGTCATGTTTTTTTTTTTTTTTTTTTTTTTTTTTGTGAACTGTTACTGTAACATCCTTGTTTTGTTAATGTTGCATAATTAAGTGATAGAAATGATCACCTGCGCCATCGACTTCCGTTTCCGGTGAGAGTACGCTGTGCGCGTCTTCCGCTTCTCACTGGAATTCTTCGTTCGTTTGTTTGTTTGTTGCTGTGTTGTGACTTGTGTTTATCATGTCATCTCCTCTCCTGCGCTACTGGATCTTTTACTTCGTCTTTTTTGGATTATAACCGGACTTCACTATTGTCATTATGGATTATAACTGACACAGGTAACTTCTACTCATCCAACTCACACCACTCTGCTGTCGTTTGCCGATCTTCGTCTTTACACTATTGAATCGGACCTTCTACATAGCTGGCGGGTGAGTCTCCACTCCCTCGTTTATCTATCGTGGACAGTATTTTGGATGGTTGGCCATTCAATCTGACTGAAAGGTCCCCATACTGCGCTGATCGTGCTCAATTAGCGACGAGAATACTGCAGCTGTCTTGCGTTTTACTGCAAGAGAAGTGTGTTCTTCAATCACCGGTGATGTTGTGTTGTTACTGCCTGTCAGTGATTTAACCATGACTATCATTGCTCGCAACTTGGAGTTTTAACTCTGGGCCTATTATTCAGCTGTGTTGCAAACATGATGCTCAACTGTTCACTATCTCAGCTGTAGCCTGAAATCGCATCCCCGTCTCGACTCGACTACATACAGGCTCTGTAGGAGCTTGGGATTGCTCGACATCCGCGTTATGTTCATCGATCCTGTCGTCAATATTTCTCACCGCGCTGCCTGTCATCCTCGTCTATTTCATCTGGTCTAACCGCTCGGATACTCGCTATTCTATGCTGCTGTGGAAGAAATCTAACGTCATTAATTACTGTATCCTGTGATCCATCTCTGACTGATTTACATACACGCAATGTGTGCGCGTTTCATCCTGCATTTGCGTTGTTTAACTGTCGTTCTCTCACGGATAAGGCCACTGCGCTTTCCGCGTTACTAATGGAAAAAAAAACTTGACTTCCTGCTGCTCACTGAAACATGGCAAGTTCCTAACGACTATTTCCACCTAAATCTCCTCACTCCGTCTGGACACAGCTACCTGGCCAAACCTGGTTTAACATCTAGAGGTGATGGTCTGGCTGCTGTCTACCGCAGCAATATCCCACTTAACACAATTGATCTTCATGTGACAAACTTTTGAATATCTAGTTCTCAAAATATCTGGTACTTCTCCATAGCTTGTAATTCTCCTGTATCGTCCACCCAAATCAATGTCCAATTTTTTCAGTGAACTGCATGAACTGTTATACACATTGATAGTGATTGTGCAGATTCCCGTGAACTCATATCAGTGTTTGAATGTTTCAATCTCGTACAGCATGTTGATTTTCCTACACACTCAAAAGGTCATACACTGGATTTAGTCTGTACTGCTGGTTTACGTAATGTTTGGCTCTCCAATTGGACTTTCTGATCACCACTTCATTGAACTAAACTGTGTAATGCCTCTTCCCCGCCTTAGGGTAAAATCCACCATAACCTACCGTAACCACAATTCTATCAATCCATTACAGTTTTCTGAATCTGTACAAACACATCTGTCCAATATTACTGTACACACTAGCGCCCCTGAAATCCTTGCCTAATATAATGCCTTCATTTCCAATGCCCTTGATATAGACCACTTTGGAGCAGACGTCACAATTACGTCACTTGCAGCTGCGCGCATACTGGTTGCAGAAAAATAGCGGTAGCAATTGAAGGAAAATGTGCAAAATCCACAGAATAAGAGTGATAGATTTTATGTTGTTCTCAGCATTGAAAGTATGTGGACTGAGGCTCCCTTTTTCCTCTGTCAAAACTGTATACTATGCTCTAAACATATGGTTTTCTATGTACCAGAACCATTTCCATATAAGGCTCTACTATGAGTGAATGTGAGACAGGGAATGGTCTCTGCTTTCTTTATTACCAGAATAGGAGAAGGTCCTTGGAATTTTAAGGGACCTCATGGGTACCTGACCAGTAGATGACCATATTTAAACTTGTTTTTCTATATGTATCACATTCCTATACCATGATCTATATGATGTATTCTCTTTCTCATTGGCTGAAACTATACTACACCCCTTGTACTCTTTCTATATATTCTCTCTTTTCTTATCAATAAAATGAGACTATATTCTCCCTCAGCGCTGAGTGATTGCTCATTCAATTGCCAAATAAGAGGTCTGGGATGAGGCACGAATTAGGAGCAAAAACCTAACAATTTGGGGGCTCGTCCGGGATTTCTCCAGACAGGTAAGAAATAAAATGCTTAAGTGCATCTTACTGTCTGTTGAGAAATTGATCCTTGTATTTTTGTGCCGCACTTTTTTCATATTTGTTAAAAGTGGATATCCTCGTATTTTGATAAATGCGGGAAGAGTGAAAGAGGATTGATCACCCTTTCATTTTTTGGTGTTATCCTCACGGATTTTATGCGTGGGAAGGGAATAGATGAGTTTGAGTTGAAGATTTTCTCTCTCTCTTAGTCCATTTCATGGTGATATCCTCAGGTCCTTGTTGGCAGTTGAATGAATAATACTGAATTTAAAATTTTTCTTTTTGCCGAAAATACTAAAAGTTAATATAAAGCTGCAGACTTTAATTTGTGTTTTGTTTGGCCATTCTCTGAAATTGTAAGGCTTTTCTTTAAGCAAAGGAGAGATCTTTGTTGGCTGTTTTAAATGGTTGAAACGATTAGTCGACCGTTGATGGGGGAAACCCCGAGGGATTTTATGAATCGTAATAATAAAGCGTTTTTTACTGAACCCTATCTCTCTAATCTCGCGGGATGGTCAGAAGGGAAAATACAATTAGATCCGTTTCCCCGCGATGGTTCTTTTAAAGATGAAGATATGCGTGCTGCAAAAGATATGATCTTTGGTTCTTGGGGTGACCCAGGATGGTCCATTGATTATATGAAAGATGCGTATAAAGTTTGGATGAAGATGAAAACTTATTGGGATAAGGGTCCAGAGTTGAAAAAACAAGATAGCTCTCTCTCTCAGTCTCAGCTGAAACCTGATGCGTCTCTTCCCCCATATGAATGTGTTGTTTCTGCTGAAATTCCAAAGCCCTTGACCAATCGATTGTATCCGCAGTTGCCGTCCACAACTGAAGTTTTTCCGTTTGTACAGCTTCCAGATGGTTACAAAATTACTCCTCTGAGTGTTACGGAGGCAGTGGCTATTTGCAAAGATCTGCCTGATCCGGCTAGGTCACCACATCAATTTGTGGCAGTACTGCAACGGTTAACTGCCTACAGTCAATTGACGGGACGAGATTATCGTTTTATTTTGACTAAAACACTGCCTGCGGAAATCACAGAGGAGGAAATGATTGAAGAAGTTGATTACTTAAACCCCATCTACGATACACCGCCTGTTCGTCGTGTTGTATCTCAGAAAGCTGGAGATTCGAAGCCCCTTGATTTGTCTAAACCTTCACGAGTGCTTCTAATTACTGATTCTGACGATGAGGACGAAACAGGTGATTGGATTTGGGCCAGCTCAGGTAAACTTAAAGATTTTTTCAAACAATTGACTGCTTTTTTGTTAAAAGTGTCTTCTGCTAAACAAGACATCTCGCATGCAGCCAATACCAAACAGAGAACTGGTGAAAGCCCTGTTGCATTCTTTAACAGATTTAAACATGCATGGGTTGAGGAATCTGCGATTCCTATTGAACAAAATTGTCCATTGTTCTTAAATACGTTCCTAAATAATATGAACAAAGACACTGCGCAGTTAATTCGTATAACAACTCTGAATATTACTACCATTTCTGTTGATGAATTGGGACGACGCTTGCGTGAGCTTTCCTCTGCTGGAGCTTTTGATGTCTCCAGGGGCAAAGCTCCTGCAATGCTTCAAGTGAATGCTGCTGTGAATCCTCGTCCACAACAATTTGGAAATGTGAGACGCTGTTTTTATTGTGGCAAGCCAGGACATCTGGAACGTGACTGTAGGAAAAAGGCTTGGGATTTGAGGCGGAGGTCAGACAAGCAGAAGAAGAAGGGCTCTGGTGGTGGCTTGAAGCAAAAGCCCCCACTTGTGCTCCCTTCTGCAAAGACTGACAGACAAAATCCAGTGTATCCCATTTCCTGGCAACAATGACTGAGTTCGACTGAGCCCTCTTCTGATAATTTTTCATTGATTTCTTTGAGTTATCCGAATGTGTCAACTGTTTTGCCATTTATTGAATTAAATGTTGACCATAAACCCTATGTTTTTCTCATTGATACGGGGGCAACTATGTCATTGTTATCTTCTCTTGTTTATGAGGGTGCGATTACAGGAAAACATGTAAACTCTGTGGGAATCAATGGTGTACCTGTGAGATGTGAAATGACACCAGCATTTCCAGTTACTTCTAATGATATCCCATCATTGTTTAAAATGCATGCTTTTTCGATAATACCGAATTCCCCATTTTCTCTTCTGGGACGCGATCTCTTACATAAATTAGGTATTCAACTTAATTTTAATGCTGACTCTCTACAACTTATTTTTCCTGCAGCCTTTTCTCTCACTGTTGATACAGGAAATGCTCTCCTTGAGGATGATTCTGCAACTGAGCTCAAACAGGAAATTGAGGGCGTCAACCCCAAGTTGTGGGCAGCCCATAAGGATGACGCAGGATTCATTGATGTCCAGCCCTATGTTGCTAAACTAATAACAGACAAGCCTGTGTATCAGAAACAGTACCCCCTCTCAAAAGAAAAGGTGGAGGGTATTCTTCCTGTTATTGATAAATTACTGGCTCAAGGCATCCTGGTGCACACTCATTCACCTTATAATACACCAATTAATCCAATTAAGAAAGCAAATGGTTCTTGGCGTTTAACTCAAGATTTGAGAAAAGTTAATGAGTTGGTAACACCATTGTCTCCTATTGTACCTGATGTGCAAACTATAATTAATTCTATTCCTTCTGAACATTCATTTTTTACAGTTCTGGATATTTCCAGTGCCTTCTTCAGCATTCCTGTTGATCGCCAAACACAGCCATTGTTTGCTTTTACCTTGAAAAATTCACAATTAACGTGGACAAGACTCCCACAAGGGTTCAGGGATTCTCCGGCTGTTTTCTCTGCTGTAGTGCACGCAAAGCTGAAAAATGCCAAACTTCCTCCAAACACCTGTCTGCTTCAATACGCAGATGACATCCTCATCACAGGAGCAACTGAAGACATGTGTGCTGCTGCCTCTAAAATTGTCTGCAATATTTTGGCAGAGGCTGGTTTCAAGGCATCAAGAGAGAAACTACAGTGGGTACAGAGGAGGGTCGAGTACCTTGGACATGCACTGTCACAGGGCAAAGTGCAATTGTCTGCTGACAGAGTGAAAGCTATTGCTACTTTCAAGCACCCATCGACACGGAAGCAGATGCAAAGCTTCCTGGGACTGGTTAATTATTGCCGAATATGGGTGCCCAACTGTTCCATGTATGATAAAATCCTACGAACTGCTACTCTGGGGGACACAGAGGACATTACATGGACAGCTGAGATGGATCAAGCATTCAGACATTTGAAATCCTCCCTTATGAAACCTCCTGCCCTTGGCCTCCCAAATTACTCTCAAGACTTTCACTTATACGTGCATGAAAGTGGGGGTACAGCCGCCGCAATCCTGGCCCAGGAACATGGGGGTACTTTTCGTCCCATAGCTTATTTGTCTAAAACTCTTGATTCAGTAGCCAGGGGACTTCCTGCTTGTTTTCGTGCAGTGGCTGCCACAGCGATCATGGTTCAAGATGCTGAAAAAATTGTGTTATCACATAAATTGATAGTGCATACCTCTCATCAGGTAGGAGTCATTATGAGTAATATTTCTACTCAACATATGACTGCTCAACGCCGCTCTGGCTATGAGGCTATATTATTAGCTACTGCTGATTTGATTTTGAAACCAACTTCTGTTATTCATGGCCCTACTGTACATTTGCACAGGTTGCTGACGCAAGGTGAATTTGAGAGTGATGACCACGAGTGCCTGGACAGAATCCAAATTTCGACTGCCTGCAGGCCAGATGTGTCTACATCTGTCCTGGAGGAGGGGAAGAATTGGTATATTGATGGATCCTGTTTCAAGCCAAATGATAATGTATACTTGTGTGGGTATGCTATTGTTGAATTACCTGATCGTGTAATTGAGGCATACTCTTTGCCATACAAGTCAGCGCAAGTTGCAGAATTAATTGCTTTAACGAGAGCTTGTCAATTGGCAAAAGATCAGTGTGTTAATATATACACTGACTCTAAATATGCGTATAGCATAGTACTGTTACAACAGAGACACGGAGACTGAAGTAGAAGCAATCCAGTTAAGTATTTATTTATAAACAGTAGAGCACAGAATGATAACAGGCAGATATGGCGTGATGAGAGATGAATGGGAAATAATACTGTCCTTTTCAACTTGCAGATGCTGGATGAGAGATGCAGTTGAGGGAGACGATGGAGACACTCACACACACAGGTAGGTTTGCACACGGGGAGACCAGGAGACGAAGGAGATGAAGGAGATCGCTGGAGCAGGTAGGTAAGTCGTTTGGGAGTCCTTAAGGTTAGCATACATATCATGTAGTGCGAACGAGACCGGACAGTGAGTGTGTGTGAGTGTGGTGGCTTTATGGTGCTGGTGATTGCAGAGTAATGACGTGCAGGTGGCGGTGATTAGAAGGCTGGTGATTGAGTGCGTGGGTACTGCAGTGAGGTGGAACCTGACGTGTCTGTGACAAGTACATGATTTTGCTAAATTGTGGGAAGAAAGAAATTTTAAAACCTCAGATGGAAAGCCAATTGCTCACCATAGTATTGTAGCGGAGCTCATTAATGCAGCACAACAACCATCAAAACTCGCTGTTATTAAAGTAGCAGGACATACGTCAGGAGAAACAGATGAAGCCAAAGGAAATAGATTTGTAGATGAAGTAGCAAAATGGGCTGCTAAAGAAGTAATGTTAAGTCCACATGTAAGCGAAAGGGGCACAGATGTGCCTATGATGAATTCATTATTGATTAATGATTTGGACATTAAAATATTACAAGCTAACCCTACGCAAGCTGATTTGACTTACTGGTCAGACAATGAAGTAAAACCAGATCAAGCTGGAATCTTGAGAGACAAACAAGGTAGACTTGCACTACCTGCATCTGCGATTGTTATGCTATGTAGACATTATCATGGTGTATCACATGTGTCAAAAAAGAAAGTGATACAAATGTTGAATCGATCTTATTGCATAGCAAATATTCAAAGAAATACTCTGTTGATATTGGATGCTTGTCTGGTGTGTGTTCAAACCAACAAGCACAAGGCAACTAAACATGACGCTTTACCACATCCTGAGCTACCATTCCAACACTTGCAAATTGATTTTACGCATATGCCTCCTTGCGGAAATAATAAATATTTGCTTGTGATTGTTGACAGATTTTCTAAATGGCCTGAAGCTTTTCCGTGTGGAAAAGAAAATGCACAGACGGTAGTTAAAGTTCTGGCTAAGGACATTATACCGCGTTTTGGTATACCAATGGTTATCGATAGTGATAATGGAACACCGTTTACTTCCAAAGTCACACAATTGTTAGCCAAAGAGCTTAATATTACCTGGTCGTTACATATACCGTTTCATGCTCCATCTAGTGGACAAGTTGAGAACATGAATAGGGTTATCAAAGATCGGCTTAATAAAGCGTGTCTTGATACAGGCAGAAATTGGGATGATCTGCTGCCTGCCGTATTAACAGAAATTAGAATGTCACCATCAGCAACAACAAAGATGTCTCCGTTTGAAATCCTTATGGGTAGACCTTTCCCGACCCCATGGGTCAGAGGTCGCGCTGGCAATTTTTCCACAGGTGACACAGAGGTGATCATCACGGATTATGTGGATTCCCTAATTAAGACTTTGAATAGCATCAATGGTGATGTGTCTCTCTCTCTCCCTCTTCCTGCAGAAAAACCCACTCATCCTTTCGTTCCAGGACAACAGGTGCTGATAAAGTGTCTGAAGCCCACAAAACTGGGTGAGCCGAAATATCTGGGGCCCGCCACGGTGATTGCTGTGACGAGAACAGGAGTGCTGACTGACTTCCAGCCACAGTGGATCCATGCCAGTCGACTGAAAGCAGCTCCATCCCAGGGGAACGTTCTGGTCAATGAGGAGAAGGAAGCCAGTGAGCCAAGGAAAGATCCGAAGGAAGGTGAACCAAGACGTTCAACGAGGAGAAGAAGAAAGAGATTGCTAGAGATCTAAAACCAGCAATAATTATCATTGAAGCTCTCTAGCCATGATTGCTAAATTGATATTTTACCTGGTTGTGCTGACAAATGTGTTTATTCACATACAAGCTGCTGTTAGCACTGGTAATGAAACTTGGGTACATTATGAAGAAGAACCACATGCCCTTGCAGCTAACATGTGGTGGAGATTAGCCAACTACACTGCCAAATCTGAAGGAAAAACAGGTGACTGTTATGTTTGCACCAAAATGCCACATAGTGCTTCTGGACCACATGTAGAGGTTAAATCACCAAGGACAGAAGAAGAATTAGAATGCCCTCTTTTCGTCAGCATTACTGGAATGATGGCTCCAAATAGAACTGCGATATGGAGTTGTGGGAAAAGTAAAATAATGATGCTTGCAGCACAAGTACATGCTAAAGTGACAACAATTGGCTCTATTCCAGACTCACTGTTATGTATGGAAAGAGAAACTGGAACAGTGAGACTGGGGGTAATTCCTAAAAGTAAATGTAATCGAACATACCATCATTGTGAGATAGAAAATATGTCTTGTTGTATGAGTTGTATTTTGCATTATCCAAAAGCTAATATGACTGAGTGTTCTAAAAGAACACCACATCCTATATCTACTATGATTGCTTATGGATGGGCTAATCCTTTTATTCACGATGTGTGCTCTAAAGATTGTGCACTTGTGCCAGGTCAAAATTGCTACAGATATGCTCCTTCTTCACGGGGAACTAGAGCTGTCAAAGATTGGTTTTGGCTGTGTGGACATAGAGTTTACACTGCTCTTCCAGAAAATTGGAGTGGAAGATGTGCTCTAGTAACTTTGGAAGAATATTCCATGGTTATTAGACCACACAAACCTCACGTTATGACAAAACAAAAACAGAAAAAGAAACGCTCCCTCTCTGGTCGCAGTTCAACTAGTAGTTTGAGTAGAGATAATCCAGTACCAATGCAACATCGACTCTGGACTGGTACTGAAAGATTCTTTGAAGCAGTGTTTCCAGGAATAGGTGTCTCTAGTCTTCAAATTGAAGTTGAAGTTACAAGATATGAGCTAATTTCATTTATCAATACTACAAGAGACACATTGGCTGGTGTTCAACAGGAACTCCGAGGGCTCCGTTTAACTGCCCTGCAAAACAGGCTAGTTTTAGATCAATTAACCGCTGCAGGAGGAGGAGTTTGTGTTATTGTTGGTACCTCTTGTTGTACTTATATCCCTGAAAATGATGCAGATGGTCATTTAATTTCAGAGGGTTTAAAAAATATGACTAGAATTGCTCAAGAATTACAAGAATGAGAAGTTACTGATAATCAAAGTGGGTTCTTAGCATGGCTCACAGGTTGGCAACAAATGCTTGTATCTGCTTTGATCCCTATAGGTGTGATCCTATTAATTATGGCATTTATTATCTGTTGTATTATTCCATTTATTAGAGCTTTGATTAATCGTGCCATGAACAACTTTGTATCCTCTCAATATGCTTTGATGAATAGAACTGTTAAATGTTAATAATTTTGAAGAAAAATGAAGGAAATGTTTGCTGAAGAATGTTATGATTTTGAAGGTAAAGAAAATGATTGTATTTGGATATGAGAAAAGTAATGCTGAGACTTGGGTGTGGCAATTTTATTGCCAAAAGGGGCAATTGATAGATTTTATGTTGTTCTCAGCATTGAAAGTATGTGGACTGAGGCTCCCTTTTTCCTCTGTCAAAACTGTATACTATGCTCTAAACATATGGTTTTCTATGTACCAGAACCATTTCCATATAAGGCTCTACTATGAGTGAATGTGAGACAGGGAATGGTCTCTGCTTTCTTTATTACCAGAATAGGAGAAGGTCCTTGGAATTTTAAGGGACCTCATGGGTACCTGACCAGTAGATGACCATATTTAAACTTGTTTTTCTATATGTATCACATTCCTATACCATGATCTATATGATGTATTCTCTTTCTCATTGGCTGAAACTATACTACACCCCTTGTACTCTTTCTATATATTCTCTCTTTTCTTATCAATAAAATGAGACTATATTCTCCCTCAGCGCTGAGTGATTGCTCATTCAATTGCCAAATAAGAGGTCTGGGATGAGGCACGAATTAGGAGCAAAAACCTAACAAAGAGAAAAATGTTTTGTTGTGCCTCTGGATGTTGAAATCGGAATGCGAAAATATAGTCTTCATTTTTAAAGAAAACCATCGTTGAAAACGTCCTTTGAAGCTAAACGGAGACGTTTCACAGACTGGACTGACTACACCTGCAAGGATTAGTCTACTAATAAAGCAGGAATTTGATGTAAACAGTAAGTCTACATAATATTCACATATGCAGTTCAGAGGACATACATACATAGCAGTTACAGCATGAAATAATTATAATTAAAATAATTTAAACCTATAATATTTTACAAAGATAACTTTTAAACATAATTTTTATTTCACAATTCTGTCTTGATTTTTGTTGCATTTGCGTGTTTATTACTCCCAGTTCGGACTTTATAACTCGCAATTGTGAGTTTATTTCACAATTCTGAGGGGGAAAAAAAACAGAATTGTGGGATAAATTGCAATTCAGAAAAGACAGAATAACGAGTATATCTCACAATTCTGTTTTTCTTTGTAAGAAATGTGAGATGTAAACTCAGATTTGCGAGAAATAAAAGTCAGAATTGTGAGATATAAACTCGAAATTAACTTTTTTTATTCTTTTATTTCGTGGCTTCCATAGACTTCTACTGCTCAACTGTCATGTCCTGCAACCAGCTAGGCTCCGCCCACAAAAAACGTCATCGCTGTTTGCAAACACCAAATTGGTCTATACACGCTCCTCTTAAATGTAAACTTGTACCTTCTACACATACATCTCCCTGATTTACTCCTGCACTTCACAAACTGAAAACTACTAGTCACCGCTTTGAACACCTTCACAGGAAAACCGGTTTGAATGTGCATTTTGCAACGCTGCTCAACGCTGCTGCCTGCTGTCTGACCTATGCTCGGAGCTTCGTGGAGTTTATCCTAAATCCTTCTCTTTATTCCTATTCACATAATATAACTTTCTTGTTTTTCACTAGATTACTTAACCTATTGCATAGTATTACTAAACGGAACAATTTATTACTAGTAATCTACCAGCGTAATCACCTAGTGTTAGCCATAGCCCGCTAGCTACCGTCTATTTTTTCCTCTAAACTAACCTTCCTTGTCGATCTAAATGGCGGATTTATCCGATGTATGTTATTCTGATCTGTCCTCGCCAGATCGGGAAGCTGTGGAAACTTTGCTGCCCGGCATTCATAGATCCACCGTGAGGTACAGCGTCCCGCACATCACCCTCGCCCCAGGCACCGGCAAGCAACCGAGACATCCAGCTAGCGAGTCCCGTGTGCGATGCAGTTTTTCGGACGGCGTTAGCGATCAAGTTCATCAAACAACTGTGGGGAGTCAGACTACTCTACAAAAACACGGTCAGTCATGTCCGATGATTATCATGTGTATTAAATGCAACATGTACAGCTTAGGTCTTTCTGTCAGCAGTGAGACTTACACATGTGATAAATGCAGGGATATTGTCAGGCTGACAGAGAGAATCTCAGAATTAGAGACACGCATCCAAACTTTAATTGAGGATAGTGAGAATGAAAGGGCCTTAGATACTGCTTTGGATGCGACTAGCCTAGTAAACACTGCACATTCGGTTCTGGTTGTAGAAGCCACGCAGCAGGCTAACTGAGTGACTGTGAGGCGGCATAATGGCAAGAACAAACACCACTCTTCCGTTCCGATTAGAACATCAAACAGGTTCTCCCCACTCAGTGACGCACCCACTGAGAATCCTGTTGAAAGTGCCCTAGTAATTGGCGATTCTATTACACGGAACGTGAAAATAGAGACACCAGCCACCATAGTCACATGTTTGCCGGGGGCCAGAGCACCTGACATCAAAGCAAATTTAAAAGTGCTGGCTAATGCTAAACGTAAATATTCTAAAATCATTATCCACGTCGGCACAAATGATGTTCAACTTCGCCAGTCGGAGATCACTAAAATTAACATTCAAGAGGTGTGTGAACTCACAAATTCAATGTCAGCAGAAGTAATTTGTTCTGGCCCTCTTCCTGTTCGTCGGAGTGATGAGATAGTTAGCAGGTTATCATCACTCAATGGCTGGCTGTCTAAGTGGTGTCCGCAGAATAATATAGGTTTCATAGACAATTGGAAAAGCTTTTGGGGCAGACCTGATCTGTTGAAAAGAGATGGTATTCATCCCTCCCGGGATGGTGCTGCTCTTCTATCTAGAAATTTGGCAAATAGTCTTAGAGCTGAAACATGACAAACCAGGGCCCAGATCAGGACGCAGACAAACTGGCTAAACCGACCGTCTGCTAGCCGCCTCACGTCACAGAACTCAGATAATTCACAGCACATAGAAACTCTTTCACCTAGATATTATCACATAGAGACTGTGTCTGTACCTCGAACTAGTAAATACAAAAAACTTCCGAAACCTTTTAAGGGTAAAAATTTAATTGATGTTCAAAAAATGAAAATCACAGATAAATCAGATAAACAAATGATAAAGCTTGGGTTACTGAATATTAGATCTATTTCTTCAAAAGCACTTATTGTAAATGAAATTATCACAGACAATAAACTAGACTTGCTGTGTTTGACAGAAACCTGGCTAAAACCAGACGATTACATTATTTTAAATGAGTCTAGTCCTCAAGGTTATGACTATCGACACAATCCTCGACAGAAAGGCAAAGGGGGAGGTGTTGCTGTAATTTATAGTAATATATTCAGAATCATTCAAAAGAATTTCAAATATAATTCCTTTGAAGTGATGGTGCTTTATGTAACATTATGTAAGTTGACATTTGTGCTGGCTACTGTATACAGGCCACCAGGGCACCATACTGACTTTATCAAAGAATTTGCTGAGTTTCTATCAGAGTTAGTACTGGCTGCGGATAAAGTCCTTGTTGTTGGTGATTTTAATATCCATGTAGATAATAATAAAGACGCATTTGGATTGGCATTTGCAGATATTTTAAACTCTATTGGAGTTAGACAACACGTGTCAGGACCCACTCATTGTCGTAATCATACCCTAGATCTAATACTGTCGCATGGAATAGATATTGATGCTGTTGAAATTCTACAGCAGAGCGATGATATATCAGATCATTATTTAGTCTCGTGTATAATACAGTTAGCCAAGGCTACAAAACCACCACCCAGCCATAAATATTGTAGAACAATCACGTCTGCCACTAAAGATTGCTTTATAAATAATCTCCCCGAGCAGTTTCATCGCCTTAGTATACCTGACAACTTAGAAGAACTCGATGCTGCAACAGAAACTATTGGCTCTCTCTTTTCCAGCACATTAGATGCGGTCGCTCCTTTACGTCTAAAGAAGATTAAGGAAACTAATCCAACGCCGTGGTATGATGAGCACACTCGGGCTCTAAAACGAGCTGTGAGAAAAGCTGAACGTAGTTGGAAGAAAACAAAACTAGAAGTTTTTCGCCTTTCGTGGAAAGAAAAAATGATTGAGTACAGAACGGCTATAAGAAATGCTAGATCTACTTATTTTTCAAATCTCTTAATAGAAAACAAACATAATCCTAGGTATTTATTTGACACAGTGGCTAAATTAACTAGAAACAGAGATTCAACTGCTGACGTTTCCATAGAGCACAGCAGTAATGACTTTATGAACTTCTTTACTTGCAAGATTGACAATATTAGAGAGAAAATTATAAACATGCAACCGTCTACAGTTTCGCTTCAGACAGTGCACTGTAGTGTCCCTGAGGTAAAACTAGAATCATTCGCCGCTATAGGAGAGGAAGAATTATCTAAACTTATCAAATCATCAAAATCAACAACATGTATGTTAGACCCAATGCCGACTAAACTACTGAAAGAAATGCTTCCAGAGGTCGTAGGTCCACTTCTTGATATAATTAATTCATCTTTAACACTAGGATACGTGCCAAAAACTTTTAAGCAGGCTATTATTAAACCTCTTATTAAAAAACCTCAACTAGATCCGAGAGATTTAGTAAATTACAGGCCAATCTCGAATCTACCTTTTCTGTCAAAGATACTAGAAAAGGCAGTTTCAACACAACTGTGCTCCTTTTTAGAAAGAAATGGAATCTGTGAGGATTTCCAGTCAGGATTTAGACCATACCATAGCACTGAGACTGCTCTCGTTAGAGTTACAAACGATCTACTCCTATCATCCGATCGTGGCTGTATTTCTCTATTAGTGTTATTAGATCTCAGTGCTGCTTTTGACACTATCGATCACAACATTCTTTTAAAAAGACTTGAAAACTATATTGGCATTAGTGGAATTGCTTTGGCATGGTTCAAATCGTACTTATCTGACCGTTATCAGTCTGTAGTAGTAAATGAAGAGATGTCGTATCGATCACAGGTTCAATATGGAGTACCACAAGGCTCAGTACTAGGACCGTTGCTTTTCACTCTGTACATGCTGCCCTTAGGAGAGATAATTAGGAAGCATGGTGTTAGTTTTCACTGCTACGCTGACGATACTCAGCTCTATATTTCCTCGCGCCCTGACGAAACCTACAAATTCACAAAACTAACAGAATGCATAGCTGACATTAAAAACTGGATGACAAGAAATTTCTTATTATTAAATTCAGAAAAAACTGATATCCTAATCTTTGGACCAAAAACTTCCTCACGAAAAAACCTTGAATACTCTCTAACACTTGGCGGGTGCTCCATTAAACCTTCGTCCTCAGTTAGGAACCTGGGTGTGCTCTTTGATACCAATCTTTCATTTGAAAGTCATGTTTCTAGTATCTGTAAAACCGCCTTCTTCCATCTAAAAAATATATCTAAATTACGACATATGCTCTCAATGACAAATGCGGAACAGTTGGTTCATGCATTCATGACCTCAAGACTAGATTATTGTAACGCTCTACTGGGTGGTTGTTCTGCTCGGCTTTTAAACAAACTACAGTTGGTTCAAAATGCGGCAGCTAGAGTTCTTACTAGAACCAGAAAGTATGACCATATTAGCCCAGTTCTGTCAACATTACATTGGCTCCCTATTAAACATCGTATAGATTTTAAAATCTTGCTACTTACTTATAAAGCTTTAAATGGTTTAGCTCCCCAGTATCTAAGTGAGCTCTTAATGCATTATAGTCCTTCACGTTTATTGCGATCTCAGAATTCAGGCCAGTTGATAATACCCAGAATATCAAAATCAACTGAAGGCGGCAGATCCTTTTCCTATTTAGCACCTAAACTCTGGAACAATCTTCCTAGCATTGTTCGGGAAGCAGACACACTCTGTCAGTTTAAATCTAGACTAAAAACACATCTCTTTGCTCTTGCATACACATAACACATTATCAATACATTAACATTTTTCAAATCCGTTAAAGGATTGTTATGCTGCAATAATTAGGTCGGCCGGAACCGAGAACATTTCCTATAACACTAGATATACCTGTACATCAGAATAAGAATGGCATCTACGCTAATATCTGTCTCTCTGCTTATCCTGAGGTTTGCCGGGTGCTGGATCCAGGCCGTATCCAGATCAGATGGAGAACCTGTGTCTGGACCTGCCTACAATGTAGCCCAGGAGACAATGGGCCTACAGATCCAGTTCTGGCTGCATCTATAATTCAGATTTTTAATCCCCGTATCCGCTTACATATATTTATATATAATCTATTTTTAATCTCTATAATAAAATGTATAATTCAGATTTTGATCTCTATATCCATTTACATATATTATATATATCTTCCAAGGGTTTTTTTCCCTCCTAGGACTTTTTTTCCAGTGCTAGCACGCTGGGTTTTTCTCCTAGGGGGTTTTTTCCACCCCTGGGAGTCAGCCGACATTGGCTTAATGTAGCACCATCTTGTACATGTTACATATTACCACGCTTGTTTGTACAGTTTATTTTTAACCACTTCCCTTTTTTCTGTGCTTCTAATATGTAAAGCTGCTTTGAAACAATTACCAATTGTAAAAGCGCTATATAAATAAATTTGACTTGACTTTGACTATTACTTATTACAGAGAATGTTTTCCAAATATTTCCAAACTTGAGCCTGGTGATCTGTATACACAACTTAATATAAAATTTTTCTTTTTCTCGTTGATAATTTCTATTGATACACATTCAAGTATATAATTTATTGCTATTGTCATATTTTCAATTACTTTAAATTTGAATCTTTTATGAACATATAACGCAGCTCCTCCTCCTGATTTGTTTGTTCTGTTCACATAATTTAGATTATAATCCTTTAACTCAAAATCTTTCTGAAAAAGTTTCTGAAAGCGCAATAATACTAAATGGATGTACAAAATGTTGTAAATATTCTTTGATAGCATTGAAGTTTGCATACATGCTTCTACTATTGAAGTGAATAATTGAAAATTTACCTTCAGACTTAATGTTATTGTAGTCATCTTCAAGGTAGCAGTTGCAATTAATATTGTTAGACAATAGAAACAAATTATCAGGGTCTAATTGATCTTCCAAGTCTAGTGTTTTATTTTAGTTCAGTGTATTCAATTGATTTCGGTTCCAAGTGCTCATAGTCTAAAATCCTTTGCTGTAACCCTATGTCCTTATCATTTATAGTAGATGAATTATAATTGAATGTCATTGTATGAGTATACACAGAAGCATTTATTTCCCCTCATTAAACAAAACTTGTCTTTATTCATATTTTTCCATGTTCTCTCTATCTTTAATCATATTTTTTCAAGTCCTCTATGTCTTTAACTACCAATACTTTAGCCTCTTCAGGTGAACCATTCAGTCTGATGTATATTTTACAGTTCATAACCCAAGTATTTTGAATTTTATTCTGTTTCCTTAAGTATCTGGCTTTTTTAGCAATATCGTCTCGGTTACATAGGTAACCCTCGTTCCCTGAAGGAGGGAACGGAGACGTACGTCGGACAGACCGACGAATAGGAATCTCGCTAGAGAGGCCAATCTACTTCGAGTGTAACTAAACGAGCCAATGCACATTGGCATGCAATCATATGCATCAGCTGCTTGCCTCGCAGCGCGGGTATATAATGAGCAGCAGGTGCGTTGCATCTTCAGGTTTTCGCTGAGGAGCCGAACCGAGCAGGCGGCAGCATCAGCAGGACAACGCCTGTGGCGACGGGACGTACGTCTCCGTTCCCTCCTTCAGGGAACGAGGGTTACCTATGTAACCGAGACGTTCCCATTCAGTCGGTCACGTTCGACGTACGTCGGACAGACCGACGAATAGGAATCCCTACCAAAGCGCCACAGGAGCTGCCCTCTTCCAGCGCTCTGACGTGAGCCACCTGAACCCCCTTGCCTAAGGACGGTGGGACCAGGCTCACGCAGAGAGGGTCGATCACTGTTGTTCCCAAAACCCACTCAGTGCGACAATTGGATAACGCTGGGAAAGCGTAGCCTTACATGCGATAAGGAACGCTGCGGAAGCCATATCCTTCCCCGAAGGAGTTATATGGATAAGTACATATGGACTAACCTTGTAGGTTGTACAACATATGGAAGAACTGGGGTGACTCCACTCGATGAGAGATGGGTTCTCCCAGAGGGAAAGACACGGGCTTCGTTTAGGAGCAGCCGTGGAAAAAGCCATATTGGATCCCCGTAGGGTCACACATATGGAACCCAGCCTAAATCCGGTTCTCAAGGATACAACGGAGTATAGGCCTGGCGCCAGACGCTCCGCCACGTCGGCTGCCGAAGGGTAACCGGAGGACTCAACAGGGTCTGCCCGTAGGGACTCTCTGGAGAATAGAATGCGCATGTAGCGCAGCAAGCCGACACTAAGCCGGGGCCTCTCCGTGCCTCTGACCTGAGGCGAGAACACGGGAGGAGACCGGCTCGACACGAAGGCTATAGTATCTAGCGAACGTGTTAGGTGTCGCCCAGCCCGCAGCTCTACAAATGTCTGTTAGCGAGGCGCCGCGAGCCAGCGCCCAGGAGGATGCCACACCTCTCGTGGAGTGGGCATGCAACCTGAGCGGGCAGGGCACGCCCTGAGCTTGGTAAGCCAGGGCGATGGCATCCACTATCCAGTGGGCCATCCTCTGCTTGGAGACAGCCTTTCCCTTCTGCTGGCCTCCGTAACAGACAAAGAGCTGGTCTGAGGTCCTGAAGCTTCGAGTTCTGTCTAAGTACAGTCGCAAGGCGCGAACTGGACAGAGCAAAGCCAGGGCTGGGTCTGCCTCCTCCGAGGGCAGCGCTTGCAGGCTCACTACCTGGTCCCTGAAGGGAGTGGTAGGAACCTTGGGCACGTAGCCAGGCCGGGGTCTCAGTACCACGTGGCTGTCACCCGGCCCGAACTCTAGGCACGATTCGTCGACCGAAAATGACTGCAGGTCCCCTACCCTCTTGATGGAGGCCAATGCCACCAGCAGCAAAGTCTTCATAGAGAGAATCTTTAAGTCTGCTGACAGCAAAGGCTCAAAGGGAGCAATCTGGAGTGCTCTGAGCACCAGAGTAAGGTCCCAAGAGGGTATGGAGGGGGACGAGGAGGATTTAACCGTCTCGCCCCCTAAGGAACCTGATGACCAGGTCGTGCTGACCAACAGATTTGCCATCTAAGTGGTCGTGGTAAGCGGATATGGCAGCAGTATGGACTTTGAGGGTGGAGGGGGACAGCCTACGCTCCAACCCTTGCTGCAAGAAGGAAAGCACGACTCCGATCGAGCATCTTCGGGGGTCTTCTCGACGAGAAGAACACCACTCGACGAACAGGTTCCACTTCGAGGCGTAAGCACGTCTCGTAGACAGTGCACGTGCCGAAGTGATGGTGTTAAGTACCTCAGGGGGTAAGTCACCTAGAACCTCCGCGTCCCGTCCAGGGACCAGACATGGAGTTTCCAGAGGTCTGGACGCGGGTGCCAAAGAGTGCCCCGTCTCTGAGAGAGGAGGTCCTTCCTCAGAGGGATGGGCCAGGGAGGGGCTGTCGCGAGGAGTGAGAGTTCTGGGAACCAGGTCCGGTTGGGCCAGTAAGGCGCAACTAACAAGACCTGCTCCTCGTCCTCCCTGACTTTGCACAGGGTCTGTGCAAGTAGGCTCACTGGGGGAAACGCATATTTGCGCAGGCCCCGGGGCCAGCTGTGAGCCAGTGCATCTGTCCCGAGTGTTCCCTCGGTCAGAGAGTAAAACAACTGGCAGTGGGAGGTTTCTGGTGAGGCAAACAGGTCTACCTGAGCCTCTCCGAACTCTCTCCAGATCAGCTGAACCACCTGGGGGTGGAGTCGCCACTCTCCGGGCAGCGCAGCTCGTGATAGCTCGTCGGCCACACGGTTGAGCACACCGGGGACATGAATGGCGCGAAGCCTCAGATGTTTCCGACTACACAGGAGGAGATGGCGGGCGAGTTGCGACATGCGACGGGAGCGTAGACCACCTTGACGGTTGATGTACGCAACGGTCGCAGTGTTGTCCGTATGGACCAGTACATGCTTGCCCTGAAGCAGGCCTTTGAGGCGGCTCAGAGCAAGGCGTACTGCCAGCAACTCGAGGCAATTGATGTGCCAATGCAGATGGGGTCCCGTCCAAACCCCTGAGACTGCATGCCCGTTGTACGTGGCACCCCAGCCGGTGGCAGAAGCATCTGTGAAAACCACAGCATGCCGGGACACTTGTTCTAGGGGCACTCCTGCCCGAAGAAACAAAGGGTCCGACCACGGACTGAAGGTTCGGCGGCACTCCTGAGTGATTGGCACCCGGAACGTGCCGCGTTGCCACGCCCATCTCGGGACTCGGCCGTGAAGCCAGTGCTGAAGCGGTCTCATATGAAGCAGACCGAGCGGTGTTACAGCCGCTGCAGCCGCCATATGCCCCAGGAGCCTCTGAAAGAACTTCAGTGGGACCGCTGTCCTGCCATTGAACGTATTCAGGCAGTTCAACACCGACCGAGCACGTTCCTCCGTGAGGCGTGCTATCTGTTCGACCGAATCCAACTCCATACCGAGAAAAGAGATCCTCTGCACTGGGGCGAGTTTGCTCTTTTCCCAGTTGACCCGAAGCCCCAACTGGCTGAGGTGACTGAGCACCAAATCCCTGTGTTCGCACAACTGATCCCGAGACTGTGCTAGGATAAGCCAGTCGTCTAGATAGTTGAGAATGCGAACACCCTGTTCTCTCATGGGAACAAGGGCTCCCTCCACGACTTTCGTGAAGACGCGGGGAGACAGGGCCAGCCCGAAGGGTAGGACTCTGTACTGATATGCTCGACCTTCGAACGCGAATCTCAGGAATGGCCTGTGTCGCGGAAGAATCGAAACATGGAAGTACGCGTCCTTCAGGTCGATCGCTGCAAACCAATCTCGGGGATGGATGCACTCGAAAATGCGTTTCTGCGTGAGCATTTTGAACGGTAGCTTGTGAAGGCTCCGATTCAAAACTCGCAGGTCCAAGATCGGTCGTAACCCGCCGCTTCTCTTGGGTACAATGAAGTAGGGGCTGTAGAACCCCGACCTCAAATCGGCTGGAGGGACCGGCTCTATCGCGTCCTTCGCCAGTAGGACTGCGATCTCCGCACGCAGAACAGGGGCATCGGCATCTTTCACTGTAGTGAAGAGGATGCCCCTGAACTTGGGGGGGCACCGGGCGAACTGAATCGCATAGCCGAGCCTGATGGTCTGAAGGAGCCAGCGAGACGGACTGGGGAGCGCTAGCCAGGCTCCCAGAGACCGCGCAAGCGGCACCAAGGGGACCACCGGCGTACCCGCCGCGGGGCAGCGAGGTGGAACGCAGGGACGCGGCCCGGGAGGCTCTCTGTGTGAGGCGGCCCGAAGCGGGGTCACAGTGTGCTGTGCAACACTTACCTGCTTCCACGGGTGGACAGAGGGAGCAGTCGAGGTTTTGCCTACCTGCTGCTCGCTGCTGTCCGCTGGCGACAGAAGAGGTGGATGAGAGTGGTGAGGTTCTAGCCCTCCCACTGCTCTCCGAGCCCTCTTCGGACCCGGAGATAGAGGAAACTGCTCTTTTATTGAAAATTTGGGTACCGCTGGCCGTTGAGCCAGCGGCGGAACAAAAAGGGGAAACAAAAGGTCACCACCTAATGAAGAGCAGTCCCGTCCATCTACGGGTCGCCCGTCCTAGGGCCGCTTGGACTTGGCCTTGCCACCCTTCTTCTTAGGGGGTGGCTGGACGGGCTGGGCACCCCGCCCGCGACCGGCTCCACGACGCCGCTTGGATGGAGGCTGCTGCTGCTGGGGCGTCGGAGCGGGGGCGGCTGCAGGGGGGCGCCCTCGGCGACGGGCAGTCTGAGGTGCCGCCGGCGGTGGAGGTGCAGCAGCTGACCGCCTCGGCAGGATGTGACTGATCGCCTCTGACTGCTTTTGTACAGCCGAGAACTGTTGGGCAAAGTTCTCGACCGCGTCGCCGAAGAAGCCGGTCTGGGACACGGGGGAATTAAGAAACCTGACTTTGTCGGTATCCCTCATGTCCGCAAGACACAGCCAGAGATGGCGTTCCTGGACCACCATGGTGGACATCGCACGACCCACTGACCGCGCCGTAACCTTCGTCGCTCGGAGCGCGAGGTCCGTCGCGGCACGAAGTTCTTGTAGAACTTGCGGATCGTGACCACCCTCGTGCAGGTCCTTCAGTGCCTTGGCCTGATGGACCTGCAACAACGCCATAGCGTGTAAGGCGGAAGCGGCTTCCCCACAGGCCTGATAAGCCTTGCCGGTAAGATCCGACGAGTACTTACAGGCCCGGGAAGGGAGAGACGGCTCCCCCGCCAGGTGGAGTTAGGGCACAGTTGCATAGCAACGGCCCGTTCCACAGGGGGTATGCGCGTATAACCCTTAGCCGCTCCACCATCAAGGGTGGTGAGGGAGGAGGACCCACCGACACGGCTTCGGGCAGTAAAAGGTGCCGTCCACGTGCCAGTGAGCTCTTCATGCACCTCCGGGAAGAAAGGCACTGGGGTGGGGGGCTGAGAACCAGCCCTTGCCACCCCGAGATACCAATCATCCAACCTCGAGGGCTCGGGACACGGTGGAGGGTTCCACACGAGCCCGACCCTGTTGGCGGCCCGGGAAAGCATAGCCATCATTTCCGGGTCTGAATCAGGCACAGTCGTCACTCCCGAGGGAGGCAGCTGCGCCGAATCGTCATCCCCAGAAGCGTCAGGCTCACCCTCCGATGCAGCGATCGACATCCGGTCGTCTTGGGGAGCTCCGAAGGATACGGATGGTACACACCTCTGGGGTGGTCCACCGCGTTCCCCCGGCAGCTCTACTGGCTGCGGAGCGCAAGAGGGGTGAGGGTTCCTAGGGGGTTGGTTCCCCGAAGGAAACGCGCTCACCGTGATCCTCAAGTCACCAGCCCCGCCGCCCGAAGCAACCCTCTGAGGAGGATTGGAACGAGGCGTCGGGACCGGGACTCCACCCCTTTGCAGAAAGTGGAGTCTCGACCGCAGCTCCGCGACGGTCATCTTCCCACAATGGGTACATGACTCGTCCACAAACGCCGCCTCAGCGTGCCTTAAGCCCAAGCACGCGATACAGCGCTGGTGACCATCCCGAGGCGCCAGGTAACGACCGCATCCAGAAACACACAAGTAGAACGACATCTTTAAAAAGACGCGAACTACTCGTGTAAGCTCTTTCAAGGACTGACTCTTTTAGGTGCTGAAGCACGCAGGGGAAAAGCCGCTGCAGCACAGACAGGGAAATGTGCAGCCTGTCGTGTGCACTCTCCTTGAAGGCGCTCTCTTACCAGCTGTAATAACAGCTTTTTAGCGCTCTAGGCGCACCGTTTCACCAGCCGTGAGAACGGCCTTCACGCTGATTACAGCTTTTGCTCAAATAAAAAAGGCAAAGAAAAACAAAGGAGAAATCGGCCCCGCTGCTGCACTGTCCGCCTGCACCGCAACCAAGAGACGTCTCGAAGAGCAGACTCGTTCACACTCGTGGTTTCAGTAGCTATCTTCTTCAGTGTTGAGAAGGTTTGGCTCCGAAGCGAAAAGCTGAAGATGCAACGCACCTGCTGCTCATTATATACCCGCGCTGCGAGGCAAGCAGCTGATGCATATGATTGCATGCCAATGTGCATTGGCTCGTTTAGTTACACTCGAAGTAGATTGGCCTCTCTAGCGAGATTCCTATTCGTCGGTCTGTCCGACGTACGTCGAACGTGACCGACTGAATGGGAACTGCATTTCTCTTGGTTAAGTGATCGTTCAAGTATACATTGGTACCTTTCAGCTGTTTTCCTTGTTTCATCAATGCGATCTTATTTTTCCGATTGACAAACCTCAGAATCACAGCTGGTGTATAATTGTCCTTCTTCCTGGGGAGAGGGTGACAAGCCTCGATTGAGCCCACATCCAGGTGTATGTCCCTGGACGCAAGAAAGGCCGCCACCTGTTGCTCCGCGGAGCTCACCTCCAGGTCTCCGGGCTCGTCCTCACTGCCAGCAGTCACCGCATGAGCATATGAGCGGGGTTTTATCTTGAGCCCAGTCACAATACCGTCATTGATCCAGGAGTATTGCTCCAAGTCCTCCACTTTCCTCTCCAGCTCCGCTATTTTCTTGTCCCTTTCCTCGATCTGAATTCGTAACTGTGTGACTTCCTCCACCAATTTGAGAATTTTATCCTGTTTAGCCTTAATAGTTCCTATATCCTGGGAAAGAAAATCAAGTGCCTTTCTTATGTCCTCCGTCTCCTCCACGGCTGGATTTTTCTTCGGTGCCATCACGATAAAAATAGTACCCAAAAACAGCAACCACAGTACGCTGATGGCTAGCTTGTGCTGCAGCTAACACACGTTAGTTTACGACTTACCGCTATCTCCGGTCCATATGAATATCAGTGTCACCAATGAAACGAAAACAAATTTTCAGTCTCTGCGATGCATTTAGGTCTTATTTAATGGTAGTTGAACAAAACGTCCAGTAAATGTCCAATACTAGCCAGCAAGCGGCATGACGAGGGGAATCCAACATTAAGTGCTGTAGTTTTACATTCCACTTTTCGCTGTCGCTGTCGGTATTTCAACGTTCAAACGTGCACACCCCCTGCATAAAACATCTTATTGCGAATTCGACTGTTGAACCGTTCTGGTTTAGCCTCTCGAGATTCTTGAAACTCAAAACTCAAAACTCCAACTCCAACTCACTCGGCATGTCGCCTAACATATACCTTTCTGGATCCTGGGAGTTCAGTTACTTTTTGCTCAGAACAATTGATGAATGAACTGAACATCAGATGTCAACATTTGTCTGCGTAACCATGGGACAAGAACAGTCTGTATCTTATAATGCTGTTTACTGGCTTAGAGGTTGGTGGAATTAACTCGTTTCTTTTCCCTTCCTGAAGTCTATACTCAGAAGAGAATGCCTGTCAACTCAGACAATATTGTAACACAGGAGGAAATATCCAAATGGCCATATTTGGACAGAGTAAAAATCCCACACATTGAGACTAATGTTGATTTGCTTGTTGGAGTCAATGCGTCCCAAGTGTAGATGAGAAGGAAGGAGAATCGTTTGATTGATTTTAAGGCGGCATTTTATGCTCTTTTAAGAAACTGTTTCGACCAACCAAAGGTGAACTTTGCTTTGTTAAAGGAAAATACACAAGCAAGCCAGGAATGTCAAAGTAATGTCAAGGATGAGGACCAGACTCAAGACTTTTCGAAGGGTCTAGTACATGCAGTAAAGATTAAAACTAACGGTAGTGTTTTAGACTTGTTAAAAGCTTTGCTACAAATGATTAAGGGGAATAAGAGTTTGTGGTTGTAACATTGTCACAATTTATTATCAAATGTTTGTAATATGGCTCCTTTATGTATTTTGTGTAATTATGTCTGCCTGCCATAAGCAATTAAGGGGCCGGTGTGTAGGAGCCATTTTAATGTAATTCATGTCTTGTCCACTGGGTGTCACTGTAATGTGGCTGTATATTTAGAGCACGGGGTTAATGAGATAACAGGTGTGTTTGGTGGCTGACCGTGCTAAACCATACATTGTTTTACTGCACAGATGATTGCTTACGTGTTGACCTGGATTATGGATAAAGTGTTCTGTCCGCAAGGTATGAACTTTATGCTTAAGAACAGTATAAGAACGAGAGCTCACAGGAAACTGATTGGAAGCAGTGTTTATTGACTGGAACAAAATAAAGAGACAGTTTGCATTTTACCATCTGCGTGTATGGACTTCATGAGCACACGTGATTAACGTGTTTACTTCTGCCACCGACACCAGCGGCTTAATGGAAGACCGTAATAAATGTGTGACTACAATTGTTACAGAGACTCTGACAGGAGGATGTTAGTGAACCAAAACACAAGACGCAAGAGAATGTAGTGATCATGAAATGATATCAGAGTTATGGCAAGAATAGAAGCCTGAACTTAATCTCACTGATTCTTGAGAGAAGAGACAAAACATGTTTGAGATGTTAGTTTTTATTATTTCATAACACATTATTATAAACTCATATATTTGTAGACAAAGGTCTCAGCTAATGAACAGGTTTTTCTGAAAATGTTTTCTTCTAAAAATGTACTTCAGAACTTAATTTGTGTCAACTCCGTCAGACACATTAAAAAGATGCTATTTTAATTTGATCATCAACAACAGTGTAAAATACACATGACAAATATACAGCAGTAGCAGTAAAGTGAGATCTGTGTGTCTCTGAGAGAAATATAAACAATAAAGCCTTACAAATAAGAGTTTTACAAATCTGACACTGAAAGAGAAGCTCAAATAATCATCAGTATTTATTATGACAAAAACACACTTGAAGAACCTTTAAAGTTCAGCGTTCTGCTTCAGATTTAAGCACTTCCTGAAAAAGATGAACATGTAAAGCCATAAATGAATCAATCTCACCAATATTAATATATGCTGAATCAGTCATCATCAATCATGTACCTGATGTGTGAATATGTGCTTGATCTCCTTCAGCTCTTCTGGATCTGATGTGATAAAGCACAAGAATGACAGTAGCCACGCCCACCAGAGCAGAGAGGACCAATCGGATCACAGCTTCAGTAGGACCACAACAGTGGACTGAGGAATAAAAACATCAAAGTGAGATCAGCTCAGTCAATAAACGCTAATATCATCAGCGCTGCCGTACCTGAACATGTGTGACAGAGTTGAGTGATGTCCAGATGTTGAGTCTGGTGGCTGATGGGATTGTTCAGCACACAGCTGTAGGTGTTTTTATCCTGATATTCCACCTCCAGAGGTAGAGAGAGACTGATGCTGAGATCAGACACACTGATGCTGGACAATGAACTGCTTCCTTTGTACCAGGAGAGAGTCACATGACTCACATTCACCACTGAACACACCAATGAACATGACGATGATGATGATGAAGAACATTGAGAAGAGTTACTGCTGATGACAGGAACAGGCAGACGAGCTGAAAACATGAGAGAATAAAGAGAAATGAGGATGAATGAAGAGATTCTAGAAACATCCAGAGGAACCAAGATGATCAAAAGTAGAGCATTTAAAACTATTGAATAGAAAGTTAAATATAAACCTGCTGTTCATGTGAAAGTGAGAGAATTAGTCATTTGAACTCATTAGTCATGATAAGATACTTCTTTAGATCTAGCTGTAATAAATAAAACACGTGAAACTGATATTTAAATCACCGTAGACAATGAGATGAATAGAAGAACGAGTTCTCAAAGTCAATAGTCGATATTCTCCAGAGTGTTTCATTGTGATGTTTGTGATGGTCAGAGATCCAGTTTGATTGTCCAGCTTCAGTCTGTCTCTGAATCTCTCATCAAGATCATCATCATTTTTTTTTAAAGTGAATCTGTCGCCCCAGTTAAGGATATCAGCTATTGCAGTATCTCCAAACCTCCACTGAGTCTGTAGATCATCACCCTCCATTCCAGTAGGACCAAAGTTTAGAGTGACTGAATCTCCCTCCGTCACTGACACTGAAACAGGGTTTGTCACAGATAAACAGATTATAATGGTTTATTAAATTAAATAGTTTAACATTTAAATTTGAAATAAACAATATCATAAAACAGCAAAAAGAAATAAAATGATGCATGAATTCATTTTAACTTTGTCATTAAAAAAAACAAACAAACAAAAAAAAAAAACTCACCAATAACAACAAGATAGAAATAATACCACTTAGAGTTGATCCATAGTTCATAACGTCCAGCGTGTTTCATTGTGATGTTTGTGATGGTCAGAGATCCAGTTTGATTGTCCAGCTTCAGTCTGTCTCTAAATATCCCATCAAGAACATCATCAGTGAATCTGTCGGCCGTTACATTGATTTCAGCTATTACAGTCCATCTAAACCACCAACGAATCACATCATCCTTCATTTCAGTAAGATCAGAGTTTAAAGTGACTGAATCTCCCTCCTTCACTGACACTGAATCAAACACACACATGGAGAACAAACAGAAACAGGTTCAACACAGATTAAGACACTCATTTATGAAAGTAAATAGCTGGAAATTTATAAAATGAATGTCATCATTAAACAACAGCAGCAAAATTTAGTTTGGATTAATAATTGAATCTTTGTGATGATTAAAATATAAAATGTGAAAATAATATTTAACTCACCAATGACAATGAGATTGAAATGATCCCTCTTATATTTGGTGTGTAGTTCATAATCTCCAGAGTGTTTCATTGTGGTGTTTGTGATGGTCAGAGATCCAGTTTGATTGTCCAGCTTCAGTCTGTCTCTGAATCTTCCATCAAGAACATCATCATATACAGTGAATCTGTCGGCCGTTACATTGATTTCAGCTATTACAGTGTTTTCAAACCTCCACTGAATCACAGCATCATCCTTCATTTCAGTAAGATCAGAGTTTAAAGTGACTGAATCTCCCTCCGTCACTGACACTCTCTTTCTTTCACCAAACACTCCTGAAGAACAGAGTTTTTCACAGATTAAAGCTTTAAAATCACTTGATGTTGTTTTGATGAAGCTTCACTGAAATACGTTTAATCATGTAAATGTGACGTGAATAATATTCTGCAGCAGCACAAAGACAAAATATGATGAATGAAAAGAGAAATAGATTTATATATGGATCAATAACTAAAAAAGACACTTTAATGTTTAATGTCACACTAAAACTAATGCTGTTGAGTATCTGAGCTTCATATTTATATTATTTTCTTTAATCAATCCATAATAAAGGTCAAATACACTCAGAAATGTCACAATGCCCATCTTGGTGAGTATTAAAGTAAACACAGTTCAGGAAGAATGTGTGCGTGTGTTCGTCATGTCTTAAAGGGACAGTAGCCGAATAAACGTGCCGCTCTCTCTGTTGTTACAGTTTTTCTCAGTCTCTTTGGTGCATTTCTCACATCACTATTTACATTTGCACAACAGTTAGTTCAACCTCCACAACATTTAGTCATTTGTGCACATCATAGTTTCTCATTCCTTCGAACAAATTGCAAATGCTTTTGGACATGCATCAATTGCTTTCATACGACTCTCTGCTGTTTTATAACACTATCATTTGCTTATGTCATGTCAGTCAAAATTAACTATACTTGTGAATGCTGAATAGTCATTCCATATAAAACTAATAGTCCTCATTTCATTGCTTGAGTCATTACATACAAAAATGTTGAACTAGTTGTCAAAATCTGTCAAGCAAATTTTACACATTTTTTAAAATCTTTTTTTTTCCTGAAAATGTCTCCTAAATTGATCAATTTCTCTCAAGTGAATCTCAACTTTCACTGATGAGAAGGGGTGTGTGAAGCATTAGTTGCAACCAATGATACGCCACTTCTCTACAATCACTGTCAGAGCTGAATCCCATAAACTCCCACTTTACAAGCATATATGAACCAAGCAGGACCATTTCTACAATACTGTGACACAGAAATGGAAGGTCAGCCTCGTGAAAGAGGGGTGAGGGTGCGGGGAGGAAGAGGAAGAAGAGGCCAATAGGCAGATCCCTGATGAAATCAGGGCTACAGTTGTGGATCATGTTATCAATCACGGCCTCACAATGGCTGAGGCTGGTCGATGGGTGCAGCCAAATGTTGGGAGAACCACTGTAAATTCAATTATTCAAACATTTCGTTGGGAGAACAGGTGTGCATAAATGGACAGTAATTCAGCACTAAACAATCTGCACTGCACTACTGTCATTGTGTCATACATGAAGCTTGCAGTGGGACAAGAACTTGTCACTGTACAATTTACATTTAGACGTACAGCTTTACTGCATCACACATTTAGTGCATTGTAGTGTAGAGTAGTGTTACAGTAAAGATTTGCCATATGTACTGTAATTTTCAAATGGCTGTGCAAATAGTATATAGTGCCGTCTTGAGCATTTTCAGGTAGTGTCACCAAGATCTGACTTTTTTGCATTGGAAAACATTGACAGAGTAAACTGTCATAATGAAAACATGAAAAAGCCATTTGACTATCTTGTTCATAAACAATGGTGTCAGGACTTTATCTTGATGACACTGACACTTTCATTGACACGAATACTTGCTTTTGAGGAATGACCTATCCATTTTGAGCAAGTGACACGCTTTCGCAGGTTATCAACTAGGTTTTGCAGTTTGTACTAATTGTTTTGAGAACTGCATTAACTGTTGTGCAAATGTAAATAGTGATGTGAGAAATGCACCAAAGCGACTGAGAAAAACTGTAATGTTAATCAAACAACATTTTACTTTTTTTTTTTTACATTTTGATTACTTGTAAAAAATTGTCACATCAATATGCAGACAAAAAAAACATTTCTAGGAATTACAACAAAAGCACTACAGTATATGCGTTCCTCCATCATTCTGACTTTTTGTCTGCTATAGGTTTAGGACAGTTATCATTAAACTCAACCAAAACAACATGGAATTGTCGAGGATAAATTTGGCAGATGATTATAATGGTTGATGAGTTATAATCCATAATAATTAATATGAAATATGCATATGAAAACGTAAAACTATTATTTAAAATAGCAGTGGGGGGATGACAGTGGATATACCTTCGATCAAGGCAAAAACTTTGTAAGTTTGTAAGGAGCCAATAACGACATGTATGATCATCTTGGCTATATATTACGGTGGCGCATTGCCTCATAAATAATATTTTTTTCCCCTCAATTATGTCATTAAGACATCTTTTCTCGTAATAACGAGATGTTATGTCGTTCAAATCACATATTTTGTACGTGACGTGTACGAAAAATACCTTTATACCTTTATCTGATCTATAGAGGTCATATAGCCTATATTGGTTCAATTTACATTTATTTTTTTAGCACTTTACACAATACTTAGGCCTATAGTTTTAAAGCAGCTTTATAGGAAATGCTTTAACATTACAATTTGGAGTACCTAATCTGTTATCAAAGGTTACTGTACAAGTTATGGCCTAATTTCAGACATATATAGCCTACATAGGCTATATGTAGTTAGCTAACATATTAATTTAAACAATGTATTAAAGGTACAATATGTAAATTTTTTGCAGTAAAATATCCAAAAACCACAAGGCTAGTTTTGTCCAGCTGATTACAAACAGTATCTCTAATGTTTTCAACTACTTGTAAATCATGAGAAAATCCCCATTCTAAACAGTGACACGGGACAGTGCAGTCGCCTGTCAATGACGTCATTTACCTTTGTTACCGCCTTTACTGACGTAGAAACCACATGACAACAGTGTCGTGGACAAATGCGGAAGTAGAGTCTAGCGTCCAGCAAACCACTAGCTTGCTTCAAGCAGTTCCTTATTTACTTCTTGCACGTTTTATGGTGGATTGTGTTACTTATTTATGGAACATAATTACTGTTTACCATCTGCCGCTGGTTCTGTCGACAAGGACAGCTCCCGTAAACGCATGACCGGAAAAGCGGAAGCGGCGCCGGTGACTGTGTCATAATAAAAGTCCCGCTGCTCGTGAGGCGTGTGTTGATCAATCGCTCCAGCTCCTCGTTCAGCTCCCGCAACACTCGGTCCTGCTCTGCTTCATACTACAGTAACGTTAATAATCGCATCCACGAACATGAGTTCTTCCAGACTCTAATCCCTATTCTTTTGCACCGTCCGTTGAGTTAGAGACCACATGTCCCAAGTTTCTGCTCTAAAACTTGGCGTCATCATACTACGCCTTTGTTTTGAATAGGCTTCTAGCGACCTCTAGCGGAAAAAAATATCACAAATTGTACCTTTAAGGTAGAAACAATGAGCGATGTCCAGAAAAATGTGTAGGCCTAGCCTATATATTAAACGTTGTAGCCTACTAAGAAAGCATAGGTACTACAAAGAAAAATGTATTCGTGCAGAATTTGATCTTTTAATAGCCTATCACTTAGTAGGCTACATTAAGCGACCTTGAGCTTTTTCTTTATAACGGTTTTCTATAAGAGAAAAACACTTAGGCTAATTAAACGAACTGCGTTCATATTCTGGGCTCATCTGCTTTGCTGTACATAGTATGGTTTAGTATGGTGTTTACTGAGTTTGGTCTTTTATGTCACACATTATACAAGCATTAAGCTTTTAACATGTATTATGTATTAATATCGACAAACTTTAGGCTATTTTTGGCTGTATTTGTCTAGATTGGAAATATGTGGCTAACATTTTCTTTTTAATATTTTTCCAATACATGTAATCTTTTGAACACTATTGTTTTTAAACTCTATTTCTGTGCAGTAAAATTAATTTGAATGTATAACAAAATTTAGTAGTTTAGGCTTTAATATATTGTTTGTAGGTAATGAATGCCAATATAATTTGTTTATTTAATACTTATATTTTGTATAGAACAATTTAAAGGATTTGTTGTGGAAATAGCCTAAAATACATGTTTAGAATAGTTTTTACCGGCTAGCCCGGCTTCAGGTTGGCATAGGGGTATTTAATCCCACCACTGCATAGGCTTTTTTAGTTCCCCTTGCGCTACAAATCTTTTAAATTGAATGGTATTCAGAAAAACAGAACAATAATGACAAATATAATATATAAACATCAACCCCAAACCAAATTAATTTAAAGCTAAACTGAAATAGAAAGCCATTTGGCATAAATCCAAGTGTTTCCATATGCACTATTTGGATCCTATAGCCTATTTATTATTTAAACGCTCTGGGTAGCGTTTCCCAAAAGCATCGTAAGCCTAAGTTGATTGTAGCTCCAAGCTCCATTGGTTTCAATAGAGCTACGATCAACTTAAGCTTACGATGCTTTTGGGAAACGGAGCCCTGGGCTGGATTTCCCGATAACGTTGTCTCTCAGCGCGCTACGAAGACCCTAAAGTATACCTTAAGTGAATGTATACTTTTTTCAGGCATGTTCCCCGAACTATACCTTAGGAGGTTGCTTAAGATATACCTTCTTAAGTGCGACGTTACCAGGTGCTGCCCATGGCACTGAAGCTGAATTGGTTGACATCGATGGCTCGAGAATCGATAATTCACTCTATACAGGGGCTGCTTGAATATGTTATGTGAGAAATCAGTGTTCTTAATAAAAATAAGCACTTCAGAAGTAAAAAATGCATTTATCAGGACTCATTGGATTTTATAAAAATAATCCAAATTGCAAACTAAATCTATATTGTAATTTATATTCTGGGGGTGCGGAGCTCCCATCAGCGCGAGTTTAAGGCGACAGTTATTTAGAACATAATTTTAGAATGTATTGATTCCTTGGAGACACGTCATGCAGCTGGCAGATATGTATGTAGCTCGTTTATATCGTTTTTCCTTTGTTATTCAAAATATTCCCAAACTTGTTAACTACACCAAGCATTTTATGATATATTCCCATTGTAAAATATGTGGAAGTGAATTTTTGTCGCGCGACGAGTTTGCACCGCAATTCAGAGCTGTCGGATTTAATTAATTTTCCCCGAAATACCTTAAAGTATGTGGCTGGTGAACTGGGAGAAGAATAGAGTAAACTTATGTTTCATACACAATGTGTATCTGATATTAATAAAAAACTTCGTCAAATTATATAATTGAAAGGGTTATTATTGCAGCTTCTATAGACATCGGTGTATTGAATTTGAATTTAACAAACTATAAGTATTTTTATATAGCCTAGTGCCTCATTCATATGTGTATTTAAATGACTGAAATCTAAATAAACCTGATGTGGGGTTGAAAACACTAAATATAGTTGTGATATATGACAAGAGCTGAGCGCGTCTGTCTCTGGATCAGAGCTAAAGCACATTTGAAGTGAATCTTTGCATTTTATTCTTTGTCATTATCCTAATTGAACACTGGGTGCATTACAACTTCAGAATTATATTCGTATAGACTGTCAGCAGTGATAAGGTATAGTTAAGAGTGGTCCAGGGCTGCGTTTCCCAAAAGCATCGTAAGCCTAAGTTGATCGTAAAAACGATCGTACGAGTGATCTTAATATTAAGGTCTGTTTCCCAAAAGCATCGTAACTTAAGTTGCACTTGAAAATGATCGTAGATCTACGAGTGCTCAGGAGTAATCGTTAAGCCCTAAGTGCATCGTAAGAAGACAGAGTTATGAGGTCACCTACAGGACAACCGGCAGATTACACCTTTATTCAAGTGCAATGTGTATAACATAACTAAGGTTTTGACTGTATTCCTCTTAAATCCTCTTTGTTGTTTAATATGAAAAGAAAACGGAAGAAAATAAAAAAATAAAAATACACATGATGTCATAAATAGTGCTGATAAAACATGTCTGCAATAAAAAAATTGTCTGTACACCTGTAGAAATTGGCTAGATGAAGTACATAATTTGTACTACTGTCACCCTATATACCCTTTATATAGGCTTTATATAGGCCTACCACCCATGGCCTAAAGCTCTATGAAATACTATAGGAGTTCTTCCAAGTGTTTCTGAAGTGACTGACTTTACTATAACTATAACTATAAACTAAATTTTAAAACATAAACAAGTTTAGATATTAACTTCAAAAACACTGAATCACAGTTTGATTGATTTCACACACAAACACACACACATACATACACATATATATATATATATATATATATATATATATATATATATATATATATATATATATATATATATATATATATATAAACTATAATTAATTTAAGTTAAATATAGACACTATGGTTAATTTATGTAAGTGAGAATGACAAAATAAAGTAAACTGTGACATATTATGCCCAAAAATTCTTCATACAGTGGACTACCAGTAAAATTGATACAAATTTGGAACCAAAATTATTCAGACACTTTGACCTGACCATGTTTTGCTAAAGTGTTATTTGAGATCTTGTCATATTTTACTACCATTAAAAAAAAAAAAACTATAGTGAATAATTTGTAATAATGAATGAAATGTTCAAGGTGTCTGAATAAATTGTGGTTTGACTGTGTGTGTATATATATGAAGACTTCAGATGCAAAAGCCTCTAAGTGCCATCTGAAATTTTCTTATAAAATGAACAGTTTTATCAAGCTTGTAGGCCTATGTTTATGTTCAGTTATTTCACATTAATGGAAAAGAAAATGACCTATTAATTGCCATTAAAGTGAAATTACTGAACCTAAACATACAAGCTTGATAAAAATGCTAATTTTAGAAGAACATTTCAGACGGCACTTATAGGCTTTTGCATCTGAAGTCTTCATATATATATATATATATATATATATATATATATATATATATATATATATATATAGCTTAAAGAAATCGTCTGACAATTACATCTTTGTTTAGCTCTACCTCCTCCAGAAGAACATTAATTTAATCTTTTTGAAAGGTACCTTTATTTATTTATTTTAAACCACATCAGGTGACGATTATTAGGTTAAACGTTAAAGGATACGATTTTATAAGGTAATATTCAGCACTTGAGAAACGGACAGCGACTCTTAAGTAGCACGTAGAGCGCGTTCTCGCGCGTTCATGTTAAGGGCATTTTTGGGAAACGCACGTGGAATTGCAGCGAGCGTTCGTAACCTCGCACTTAGAAAGCGCTCTTAAGAGCTAAGATACATCGTTATTGGGAAACCCAGCCCAGACCGACCTTACGAAAGTATGACTTACAGAAGGTATAAGAACGTTTCGGGAAACACATATTAACATTAAGGTACAGCTTAAGGTATAACTTAAGAATGACGTAGTTAAGAATGTTTGCCCTGATTGTACACAGACTATTTAAAATGAGCAGTGGAACTTTTTCTGTATTTGGTTGACTGTATTTTATTTTGAGAATAAACAGGCTGCGATGTCAAGTTGGTAAAACTGATATGGCGCACGCGCGTTCATTTGAATTTTCTTATAAAAGCGTAAACAACTTAAAATACTCAGGGCTGGGTTTCCCGAAACCTTCTTAACTCTACGTCGTTCTTTAATTATACCTTAAGCTGTACCTTAACGTTAATACGTGTTTCCCGAAACGTTCTTAGTTAAGTAGCCTATACCTTCTGTAAGTCACTTTCGTAAGGTTGGTCTGGACCACTCTTAGCTATACCTTATCACTGTTTATAGTCAATACGAATATAATTCTGAAGCTGTAATACACCCAGTGTTCGATTAGGATTATGGCAAAGAATAAAATGCAAAAAAATTCACTGCTAAATTCAAATGTGCTTTAGCGCTGATCCAGAGACAGACGCGCGCTCCGCGCTTGTCAGTCATGTAACTTTATCACAACTATTCAGTGTTTTTAACCTCATCGCGCTTTATTTTAGGTTTCAGACATTTAAATACACATTTGAATTAAGTAGGCTACTGCATAAAAAAGACATTTATAGTCTGTTAAATTCAAATTACACTGATGTCTACGGAAGCTGCAACAATAACCCTTTTTTTATATTTGATATGTTTTATTCATATCAGATACACATTGTTTATGAAACAATAAAGTTTACTCCATTCTTCTCCCAGTTCACCGGCCACATACTTTTATGTATTTCGGGGAAGATTTCGTATAGGCTATCCGACAGCTCTAACTGCCGTGCAAACTCATCGCGTGACAAAACACATTCACTTCCACATATTTTACAATCGTAAATTCATGATATAGTTAACAAGTTTGTGAATATTAAAAAAAAAAACAAAAAACGATATAAACGAGATACCTACATGTCTGTCAGCTGCATGACGCGTCTCCAAGGAATTAAAACGTTATTCTAAATAAAGATCGCCTTAAACTCACGCTGATGGGAGCTCCGCGCCCCCAGAATATAGATAAATTACAATATAGATTTAGTTTGCAATTTAGATTACTTTTATACCATGAGTCCTGATAAATGCAATTTCTACTTCTGAAGTGCTTATTTTTATAAAGAACACTGATTTCTCACATAACGCAGTGAAGCAGAGACTGTATAGAGTGAATTATCGATTCTCGAGCCATCGATGTCAACCAATTCAGCACCGCCACCATGGACAGCACCTGGTAACGTGGCACTTAAGAAGATATACCTTAAGCAACCTCCTAAGGGATAGTTCGGGGAACACGCCTAGAAACGGTACATCTTCAGTTAAGGTCTACCTTTAGAGTCTTCGTAGCGCACTAAGAGACAACGTTATCGGGAAACCCAGCCCAGACATTTATGGTCATAAGAGTAACACCATCCAAATCTGTGTAGGTATAACTATTATTGTAACTATTATTTGTACTCACACAATAAAACATTGCTTGAAAAATAAAAGCAATGCCTTTCCGTGAACTTCTCAAAAATGAATCGAAACTCATCATATAGATGGTCTACCTGTCGCAGTTTTTTTCTTTCATTTTCTTAATATATTAATTATTTAGGTTTAATATATTTCATGTATGCCTAGCTATAGGAATAGGCTGTTTATTCCTTTTATAAGATTTAATCTTGTTTTTCCCCGTTCACAGAAGCGCTGCATGATGCAATGAATCCTCATGTTTTTGTTGTTTCTCCTATATAGCCTAGGCTAAAACTAAAGCCCTGGGATTTTTTTATCCTCATTCTAATTTCGTTTCATTCTAATTTAACATAATCTTGTCGGATAATGAAAGGATCGCGTCGTTTGAAGGTCGTTGGGGAAAGGAAATTATATTGAAAATATAATTTTCAACTAACGCTGCTCAACGCTGCTGCCTGCTGTCTGACCTACGCTCGGAGCTTCGTGGAGATTATCCTAAATCCTTCTCTTTATTCCTATTCACATAATATAACTTTCTTATTTTTCACTAGATTACTTAACCTATTGCATAGTATTACTAAACGGAACGATTTATTACTAGCAATCCACCAGCGTAATCACCTAGTGTTAGCCATAGCCTGCTAGCTACCGTCTACTTTCTTTTTTTCCTCTAAACCAACCTTCCTTGTCGATTGAATGGCGGATTTATCCGATGTATGTTATTCTGATCTGTCCTCGCCAGATCGGGAAGCTGTGGAGACGTTGCTGCCCGGCATTCATCGATCCACCGCGAGGTACAGCGTCCCGCACATCACCCTCGCCCCAGGCACCGGCAAGCGACCGAGACATCCAGCCAGCGAGTCCCGTGTGCGTTGCAGTTTTTCGGACGGCGTTCATCAAACACACGGTCAGTCATGTCCGACGATTATCATGTGTAGTAAATGCAACATGTACAGCTTAGCTCTTTCTGTCAGCAGTGAGACTTACACATGTGATAAATGCAGGGATATTGTCAGGCTGACAGAGAGAATCTCAGAATTAGAGACACGCATCCAAACTTTAATTGAGGATAGTGAGAATGAAAGGGCCTTAGATACTGCTTTGGATGCGACTAGCCTAGTAAACACTACACATTCGGTTCCGGTTGTAGAAGCCACGCAGCAGGCTAACTGGGTGACTGTGAGGCGGCATAGTGGCAAGAACAAACACCACTCTTCCGTTCCGATTAGAACATCAAACAGGTTCTCCCCACTCAGTGACGCACCCACTGAGAATCCTGTTGAAAGTGCCCTAGTAATTGGCGATTCTATTACACGGAACGTGAAAATAGAGACACCAGCCACCATAGTCACATGTTTGCCGGGGGCCAGAGCACCTGACATCAAAGCAAATTTAAAAGTGCTGGCTAATGCTAAACGTAAATATTCTAAAATCATTATCCACGTCGGCACAAATGATGTTCGACTTCGCCAGTCGGAGATCACTAAAATTAACATTAAAGAGGTGTGTGAACTCACAAATTCAATGTCAGCAGAAGTAATTTGTTCTGGCCCTCTTCCTGTTCGTCGGAGTGATGAGATAGTTAGCAGGTTATCATCACTCAATGGCTGGCTGTCTAAGTGGTGTCCGCAGAATAATATAGGTTTCATAGACAATTGGAAAAGCTTTTGGGGCAGACCTGATCTGTTGAAAAGAGATGGTATTCATCCCTCCCGGGATGGTGCTGCTCTTCTATCTAGAAATTTGGCAAATAGTCTTAGAGCTGAAACATGACAAACCAGGGCCCAGATCAGGACGCAGACAAACTGGCTAAACCGACCGTCTGCTAGCTGCCTCACGTCACAGAACTCAGATAATTCACAGCACATAGAAACACTTTCACCTAGATATTATCACATAGAGACTGTGTCTGTACCTCGAACTAGTAAATACAAAAAACTTCCGAAACCTTTTAAGGGTAAAAATTTAATTGATGTTCAAAAAATGAAAATCACAGATAAATCAGATAAACAAATGATAAAGCTTGGGTTACTGAATATTAGATCTATTTCTTCAAAAGCACTTATTGTAAATGAAATTATCACAGACAATAAACTAGACTTGCTGTGTTTGACAGAAACCTGGCTAAAACCAGACGATTACATTATTTTAAATGAGTCTAGTCCTCAAGGTTATGAAGGTTATGTGTTGCTGTAATTTATAGTAATATATTCAGAATCATTCAAAAGAATTTCAAATATAATTCCTTTGAAGTGATGGTGCTTTATGTAACATTATGTAAGTTGACATTTGTGCTGGCTACTGTATACAGGCCACCAGGGCACCATACTGACTTTATCAAAGAATTTGCTGAGTTTCTATCAGAGTCAGTACTGGCTGCGAATAAAGTCCTTGTTGTTGGTGATTTTAATATCCATGTAGATAATAATAAAGACTCATTTGGATTGGCATTTGCAGATATTTTAAACTCTATTGGAGTTAGACAACACGTGTCAGGACCCACTCATTGTCGCAATCATACCCTAGATCTAATACTGTCGCATGGAATAGATATTGATGCTGTTGAAATTCTACAGCAGAGCGATGATATATCAGATCATTATTTAGTCTCGTGTATAATACAATTAGCCAAGGCTACAAAACCACCACCCAGCCATAAATATTGTAGAACAATCACGTCTGCCACTAAAGATTGCTTTATAAATAATCTCCCCGAGCAGTTTCATCGCCTTAGTATACCTGACAACTTAGAAGAACTCGATGCTGCAACAGAAACTATTGGCTCTCTCTTTTCCAGCACATTAGATGCGGTCGCTCCTTTACGTCTAAAGAAGATTAAGTAAACTAATCCAACGCCGTGGTATGATGAGCACACTCGGGCTCTAAAACGAGCTGTTAGAAAAGCTGAACGTAGTTGGAAGAAAACAAAACTAGAAGTTTTTCGCCTTTCGTGGAAAGAAAAAATGATTGAGTACAGAACGGCTATAAGAAATGCTAGATCTACTTATTTTTCAAATCTCTTAATAGAAAACAAACATAATCCTAGGTATTTATTTGACACAGTGGCTAAATTAACTAGAAACAGAGATTCAACTGCTGATGTTTCCATAGAGCACAGCAGTAATGACTTTATGAACTTCTTTACTTGCAAGATTGATAATATTAGAGAGAAAATTATAAACATGCAACCGTCTACAGTTTCTCTTCAGACCGTGCACTGTAGTGTCCCTGAGGTAAAACTAGAATCATTCGCCGCTATAGGAGAGGAAGAATTATCTAAACTTATCAAATCATCAAAATCAACGACATGTATGTTAGACCCAATGCCGACTAAACTACTGAAAGAAATGCTTCCAGAGGTCGTAGGTCCACTTCTTGATATAATTAATTCATCATTAACACTAGGACACGTGCCAAAAACCTTTAAGCAGGCTATTATCAAACCTCTTATTAAAAAACCTCAACTAGATCCGAGAGATTTAGTAAATTACAGGCCAATCTCGAATCTACCTTTTCTGTCAAAGATACTAGAAAAGGCAGTTTCAACACAACTGTGTTCCTTTTTAGAAAGAAATGGAATCTGTGAGGATTTCCAGTCAGGATTTAGACCATACCATAGTACTGAGACTGCTCTCGTTAGAGTTACAAACGATCTACTCCTATCATCCGATCGTGGCTGTATTTCCCTATTAGTGTTATTAGATCTCAGTGCTGCTTTTGACACTATCGATCATAACATTCTTTTAAAAAGACTTGAAAACTATATTGGCATTAGTGGAATTGCTTTGGCATGGTTCAAATCATACCTATCTGACCGTTATCAGTCTGTAGTAGTTAATGAAGAGATGTCGTATCGATCACAGGTTAAATATGGGGTACCACAAGGCTCAGTATTAGGACCGTTGCTTTTCACTCTGTACATGCTGCCCTTAGGAGAGATAATTAGGAAGCATGGTGTTAGTTTTCACTGCTACGCTGACGATACTCAGCTCTATATTTCCTCGCGCCCTGACGAAACCTACAAATTCACAAAACTAACAGAATGCATAGCTGACATTAAAAACTGGATGACAAGAAATTTCTTATTATTAAATTCAGAAAAAAATGATTTCCTAATCTTTGGACCAAAAACTTCCTCACGAAAAAACCTTGAATACTCTCTAACACTTGACGGGTGCTCCATTAAACCTTCGTCCTCAGTTAGGAACCTGGGTGTGCTCTTTGATACCAATCTTTCATTTGAAAGTCATGTTTCTAGTATCTGTAAAACCGCCTTCTTCCATCTAAAAAATATATCTAAATTACGACATATGCTCTCAATGACAAATGCGGAACAGTTGGTTCATGCATTCATGACCTCAAGACTAGATTACTGTAACGCTCTACTGGGTGGTTGTTCTGCTCGGCTTTTAAACAAACTACAGTTGGTCCAAAATGCGGCAGCTAGAGTTCTTACTAGAACCAGAAAGTATGACCATATTAGCCCAGTTCTGTCAACATTACATTGGCTCCCTATTAAACATCGTATAGATTTTAAAATCTTGCTACTTACTTATAAAGCTCTAAATGGTTTAGCTCCCCAGTACCTAAGTGAGCTCTTAATGCATTATAGTCCTTCACGTTTATTGCGATCTCAGAATTTAGGCCAGTTGATAATACCCAGAATATCAAAATCAACTGAAGGCGGCAGATCCTTTTCCTATTTAGCACCTAAACTCTGGAACAATCTTCCTAGCATTGTTCGGGAAGCAGACACACTCTGTCAGTTTAAATCTAGACTAAAAACACATCTCTTTGCTCTTGCATACACATAACACATTATCAATACATTAACATTTTTCAAATCCGTTAAAGGATTGTTACGCTGCAATAATTAGGTCGGCCGGAACCGAGAACATTTCCTATAACACTAGATATACCTGTACATCAGAATAAGAATGGCATCTACGCTAATATCTGTCTCTCTGCTTATCCTGAGGTTTGCCGGGTGCTGGATCCAGGCCGTATCCAGGTCAGATGGAGAACCTGCGTCTGGACCTGACTACAACGTAGCCCAGGATCCCCGTATCCGCTTACATATATTTATATATAATCGATTTTTAATCTCTATAATAAAAATGTACAATTCAGATTTTGATCTCCATATACATTTACATATATATATCTTCCAAGGGTTTTTTTCCCTCCTAGGACTTTTTTCCCAGTGCTAGCACGCTGGGTTTTTCTCCTAGGGGGTTTTTTCCACCCCTGGAAGTCAGCCGACATTGGCTTAATGTAGCACCATCTTGTATATGTTACATATTACCACGCTTGTTTGTACAGTTTTAACCACTTCCCTTTTTTTCTGTGCTTCTAATATGTAAAGCTGCTTTGAAACAATTACCAATTGTAAAAGCGCTATATAAATAAATTTGACTTGACTTGACTTAATATTTAGGCTATATTTTCTTATATTTCAGGTTTATTTCGATTAGCATAAATGTTTTGAATAGTTTTTTTAGTTAACTATAGGCTAATAACCTTGTCTAGGAAAAACATCCACAGAACTGCAGTATACCAGAATTTTTCCAGCTGTTTAAGCCACGAATATTTCCAAATATTCACGAATTATTTAATCCTGTCTAAGACACAATCTCTGACCGGGAGTCTCAGAATCATCGAGGCCAATAAACCTACAGCTGCAAACATAATTTCCATTATGCTACTTTTAAGAATAATGACACAAATGTTGGAAAAGTAATGTTGACCTTTTTTGAGGTAGGCTATTGTCTCCACTTTCATTCATCAGTTTTATTTTGATAAATAGGTCTATGACAATATAGCATTATTGTTGTATCCGTAGCGCCAGGCCTGTTTACCGGTATTTGGTATTTTAGCTAAATTATTTTGGAATAGGCCTATAAGAAAATGCGACTGAAACAGCAATGATAATATTTTTCTCTCAAAAACTTAATTCTGACTTGGTGCATGTGGCATAATCAAGTGCGAGTTATTTTCTAGAATTTAAGTAATGCTAAATAATAAAATTGTGCTTTATTAGGCTATTAGAAACTGCATAGGCTACGCCTATAAAACAATATTGTGTTCATTACTCTGTGGGCACTGCCATCGATACAGGCATCGAATGGTATTTTACACTATATTTGCTTCTGTTTTTTCGAGTGCGGAAGAGTGATAAAGGCATGATAAATTCTCTATTATTGATCAGATAAAGATAGCCTATACAATCACGTCATATATGCCAACAAAATGTCATTTTAACGACATAATTGAGGGGAAAAAATATTATGTATGAGGCAATACACCACCGTAATATATAGCCAAGATGATCATACATGTGGTGTAGTATTTTTTTGGCTCCTTACAAAAGGTATATCCACTGTCATCCCCCACGGCTATTTTAAATAATAGTTTTACGTTTTCATATGCATATTTCATATTAATTATACTGTATTATAAATCAACCATTATTCATTACCATTAATCATCTGCCAAATTTATCCTCGATAATTCCATGTTGTTTTGGTTGAGTTTAATGATAACTGTCCTAAACCTATAGCGGACAAAAACATAACAGACTCAAAGCCCTAAAGAGTGAGCACACGCTTTCGACATGCACTTTTGAGAACTTTAAGGAAAGAGTTCTCTTCGCCTGATGGACACTTCAAACACACGTTTGCACTGCCTGTTTGGTTTACCTGTTTAAACGTTCATAACGAGCGTTTTGTCTGACTCAAAATCCACGTATTCTACGCCCATTTTTGTTATGATAACAAAAAGCGCGCGTTTTTCCGGGCAATTCGGAGTGAAAACAATCATGGCCGCCATACTGAAGGGTCGTTCCAAACCAAAGTGTTCAAAACTGGCCACTTTAAAGGGCCCTTCGGAATGAAGGATTTCAAAGGGTATAACTGATGGACACTTCGGACCCCCATGATCCTTTGCACAGTGAAGTTGTTTGTCGTCACAGAATAGGTACAGGAGGCTCGGAGTTTGATTTTACTTATAAATGTATGTATAGTATTTTTCTATATTACTGTAATATTTAGGCTATACAAGTTAGATTTAGTACATTATTATTAAGTATTTTTGTTGAAGTACAATGTCGTTTTGAAGTATTTCTACTTCGTTATTTGACACCTCTGGTAGTTGAGAAAGTATATTTTTTACTTTGCGTCTGGATAACGTACGTGTGGACTAGCGTCTGGATAATGTGGATAACATTGATAATAATATTTTAGCTTTATTCTCATTTTGTCCAAAGGAAGCTTTCATTAAGGTGTAAATGTTCATAAATGTAGGAAGCATTACAAATCTGTCTCTCTGAATGAAGCTTGGCCATTCCTCCGGACACTTTTCTCCGTTTAAAGGACACACCGGCCATTCCAGCCGTCATCTCGCCAAATGGCGGTGGCCCAATCCAGAGCCTTCCCCGTCAGCAGAGAGCAAACAAACGAAATGCGACTTATATCTATGGGGTACATGGATGGCTGTTGATTCACGTATAGAGAGCATTGTAACAGGAACCCCTTACATTTATTTGGTGTCCCGTCGAACTTCTCGGGGAGGGCCAGTCGAGGATTCGGGGCGGCTGGCGGGGACTGAGGCGTTGCAGTGGCTGCAGCGGCCGGCGTTCCTGGGGATTCCGGCGGATTGAGCCGGAGGCCTTGAAGCGTCTTCACCAGTTCCTCAGTGAGTGAAGTAAGGCGTGAGAGCTGGTGATGGTGCATGGCGAGCTGGCTGGCTTGAGCGGTTAACACAGTGGATATCTGGGCCAGTGCTGCTGGATCGCTTGACGGCGAAGTCTTCTGTAATGAGTCTTGAGAGTGCGGATCCATTTGCAGTTTTATTTAAAAGGCAGAAGTAAACAGATAAGGGCAAGACAATCTCGTAACCAGGGATAGGCAGAAGGTCGGGGCTGGCGGCTAGATGCAGGGTCGTGTCACAGGCAGGGATCGAGGCAGGCGGCGAGAAAGTTCAGAGTCGGTAAACAGGCAGAGTTCGGGGTAGGCAGCGAGGGTTCAGCAGAGATAAACAATCCAAGTCGTAGCAAGAAATCAGTCCACAAGAAAACGCTCAGAAATGACTACTAAAAGCAAATCAAGACTTTGCGTAGCTGTGTGTGTGTGTGCATCTTAAATAGTGTGGTGTGATATGGTGCAGGTGTGATGTAATCAGTCCCAGGAATGTGGGCCTATGGGAAATGGAGTCCAGATGGGTGTGAATCCGTATTCCGGGGAGGGCTCCCTCCGGTGGCCCGGAGGATGCACCGGAGGAGCTGTATTCGTGACAGAGCCCCCACCCTGCGAGCGGCTCCAGACGTGAGGAGGCGGACGCCGGGGTCTACCATGAGGTCGTGGGGCCGGTCTCTCCGGATGAGTCCGATGGAACTCTTCCAAGAGGTTGGGGTCTAGAATATCATTCGCGTTGACCCAGGATCGCTCCTCTGGACCGTACCCCTCCCAGTCAACCAGGTATTGAAGCCTCGGGCCCCGGCGCCTTGAATCGAGCAGCTCTCGAACACGATAGGCCTCCTCGCCCTCTATCAGCAGCGGTGGGGGTTGTGGTTCCTGAGGCTCCTCCGGATTTCCTTGCGGGTCCCCGGAGGGTTTCAGCAGCGAAACATGAAAAGTGGGAGAAACACGGTAATTAGCAGATAAGTTTAAACGAAAGGATACTGGAGAGATGTTTCACAATTTGGAAAGGCCCGACATACCTGGGACTGAGTTTTCTGCATGGAAGTCTCAACCGGAGATCTTGGGTGGATAGCCATACCCACTGACCCTCAGCGTACCGAGGTTGGGGTCGTCGTCGTCGGTTGGCTTGGATTTCATGCCTCCTAACGGCACGTTGGAGATGTTGGTGTGCCGCGTCCCAAGTTTCCTCACTTCTCTGCATCCACGCGCTGACTGCGGGTTCGCCTGACCATGGAAACAAGGGTGGTTGGTATCCCAGGACACATTGGAACGGAGTGATGCCAGTGGAAGGTTTTTGCAAGGAATTCTGCGCGTATTCAGCCCACATGAGGTAACGGCTCCAGTCTGTTTGTTGGTGATGACAGTAGGTGCGAAGGAATCGAGTGAGTTTCTGATTCATTCGTTCGGTCTGGCCGTTGGATTCTGGATGGTAGCCTGACGTAAGACTGATATTGACATTTAACTGCTTGAAGAAAGCGGCCCATACCCGGGAGGTGAACTGGGGCCCTCTGTCGGACACAATGTCATCGGGTAAGCCAAACAGACGGAACACATAATTACAGAGTACCTCAGCAGTTTCAAAAGCTGTGGGCAGTTTGGGGAGTGGTATCAGTCGGCACGCCTTGGAGAACCGGTCAATTACTGTCAGAATAGTGGTATTACCCTGCGAGGAAGGGAGATCAGTGATAAAGTCTATGGCGATGTGTGACCAGGGCCGCTGAGGGATAGGTAATGGCTGAAGTAGTCCAGCGGGTAATTGATGGGTCGGCTTGGAGGTTTGACAGGCGGTGCAATGATGGATGAACTGAGTGACGTCCCGGGACATGGTCTCCCACCAGAAACGATTCTGCAAGAGGTTGAGCGTGGCTGTGATGCCGGGATGCCCCGAACTGGGTGAGTCATGCACCTGATGTAACACCCTGTCCCGGAGGTGAACTGGAACGTAAGTGCGGTTGAGCGGGCAGGCAGGTGGTGGAGGTGTCTGTTCATTGGCCTGGGTCAGTTCTGTCATGATGTCCCATTGGACGGGGGCAAGAAGGAGTGATTCAGGGATGATGTGTTCTTCGCTTTTATTCGGTTCGGGACCCTCATTCTGACGAGACAATGCATCCGCTTTGGTGTTTTTGGACCCGGGTTGGTATGTGACTTTGAAATCAAATCGAGTGAAGAACATAGCCCAACGAGCTTGGTGTGGATTTAGTCGTTTGGCTGATCGTAGGTATTCCAGATTTTTATGGTCCGTGAACACGGTGAACGGGTGTTGCGCTCCCTCCAACTAATGCCGCCACTCTTCGAGGGCGGCCTTCATGGCCAGCAGTTCCCGATCTCCTACATCGTAATTTTGTTCAGCAGACGATAGTTTGCGAGAGAAGAAGGCGCATGGGTACATTTTCTCGGGGTCGCCCTGGCGTTGGGATAGAATAGCGCCAATACCTGTGTTGGAGGCGTCCACCTCCACAATGAACGGCCGCTCTGGGTCGGGGTGACGAAGGATGGGCGCAGAGGTGAATCGGTCTTTCAGCTCTTGAAAAGCTCTGTTTGCTTCAGGGGACCAGTGTAGGCAAGTGGATGAGCGTTTAGTCATGGATGTTAGTGGTGAAGCTACACAGCTGAAGTTTCTGATGAATCGCTTGTAGAAATTAGCAAAGCCCAGGAATCGTTGCAACTCTTTGAGTGTATGTGGTTTTGGCCAATCCAGCACCGCCCTTACTTTGCAGTCGTCCATAGCTACCCCATCTCTGCTGATGATATACCCCAGGAACGCAGTGGACGTCTGATGAAATTCGCATTTTTTGGCCTTGGCATACAATTGGTGCTCGATCAGTCTCTGTAACACAGTTCTCACATGCTGGATGTGGTCTTCAAGGGAGCTAGAGTATATCAAGATGTCATCAATATATACGACGACCCATCGGTTTAGCATATCCCTAAATACGTCGTTGATATAGGACTGGAACACAGCTGGACTATTGGACAGACCGAACGGCATCACGAGGGTCTCATAGTGGCCAGTGGTTGTTGAAAAGGCCGTTTTCCACTCATCCCCCTCCCGGATGTGGATGAGATTATAAGCGCACCGGAGATCTAGCTTGGTGAAGTACCTGGCCTGCCTCAACTGTTCAAGTGCTGCTGGTACCAGAGGAAGCGGATAGCGAAATTTTACCGTGATATCATTCAGCCCCCTGTAGTCGATGCACGGCCTCAGACCCCCGTCCTTTTTTTTAACAAAGAAGAACCCAGCGGACGCTGGTGACGTAGATGGTCGGATGAATCCCTTGGCTAGCTCTTCTTCAATGTAGGTTTTCATAGCTGTGGTTTCCGGTTGAGAGAGGGGAAAGATTCGACCTTTGGGGGGTGTTGTACCAGGAAGAAGATCGATGGCGCAGTCACCGGGCCTGTGAGGAGGTAGTTCAGTGGATCTTTCCTTGCTAAAAGCCACTGCGAGGTCGGAGTATTCAGCGGGAATGTTCGGTTTCTCCGTGTTGATCTCCATGGACCGTAGGGGCATCAGACAGACTGATTGGAGACAGCGTGTGTGGCAGTGTTCACCCCAGTGTAGTATTTCTCCCTCTCTCCATGACAAGTGTGGATTGTGTGAGCGAAGCCAGGGAAGACCAAGAATGATGGAAATCTGAGGTGCATGAATTACGTAGAAGCAGATGGTTTCCTGATGAAGGGCACCGATTTGTAACTTGAGTTCAAGGGTGATGTTGGTGATTCTCCCCTCTCCGATGGGCTTCCCATCTAGCGCTTCCACTGTTAACAAGGAATGACAGGCGGTTAGTGGGATGTTGTGTTCTTTAGCAAAAGTGGCAGACATGAAATTTCCTGCCGCTCCAGAGTCCAGTAGAGCATGAGTGGTGATACTTTGGTCTTTAATAAAAAGTTGAGCGGGGATTTTTAAACAGTTGCAAGAATAGTTGGAGAGTGGAAGAGAACTCACCGCTCTGGAGCTAGGAAGTGGTGGACGGACCGGACAGTTACTCTTGATGTGCCCAGATTGACCGCAGTAGAAGCACAAGTGCAGCTGGCGTCTTCTTTCTCTTTCCTTGGGTTGGATAGGAGCTGCATAGGTTCAGGGGCTGCGTTGCTGGGCCCAGGACTGCGACCAGGCCGACGAGTGCGCAGCAGATTGTCGATGTGTAACGCCAGGTCTATGAAAGAGTTCAGATTGCTGCCCTCATCTCGGCATGCCAATTCTGCTTGTAATTCCATTGTTAAGCCCCGGCGAAATAACAGTTTCAGGGTGTCCTCTACCCAATTGGTCTGTGCGGCTAGCGTGCGGAATTTCAGGGTGTATTCGGCCGCGGTATCTTTGCCCTGAGACAGTGAAAGCAGTTGATCGCCCGGTCTTTGGCCCCCCTCTGTGTGTTCAAACACCTCTCTGAATCGTAGTAGAAAATTTGCAAATGAGGGAAATGCCAGGCCGTCATCTCGCCAAATGGCGGTGGCCCAATCCAGAGCCTTCCCCGTCAGCAGAGAGCAAACAAACGAAATGCGACTTATATCTGTGGGGTACATGGATGGCTGTTGATTCACGTATAGAGAGCATTGTAACAGGAACCCCTTACATTTATTTGGTGTCCCGTCGAACTTCTCGGGGAGGGCCAGTTGAGGATTCGGGGCGGCTGGCGGGGACTGAGGCGTTGCAGTGGCTGCAGCGGCCGGCGTTCCTGGGGATTCCGGCGGATTGAGCCGGAGGCCTTGAAGCGTCTTCACCAGTTCCTCAGTGAGTGAAGTAAGGCGTGAGAGCTGGTGATGGTGCATGGCGAGCTGGCTGGCTTGAGCGGTTAACACAGTGGATATCTGGGCCAGTGCTGCTGGATCGCTTGACGGCGAAGTCTTCTGTAATGAGTCTTGAGAGTGCGGATCCATTTGCAGTTTTATTTAAAAGGCAGAAGTAAACAGATAAGGGCAAGACAATCTCGTAACCAGGGATAGGCAGAAGGTCGGGGCTGGCGGCTAGATGCAGGGTCGTGTCACAGGCAGGGATCGAGGCAGGCGGCGAGAAAGTTCAGAGTCGGTAAACAGGCAGAGTTCGGGGTAGGCAGCGAGGGTTCAGCAGAGATAAACAATCCAAGTCGTAGCAAGAAATCAGTCCACAAGAAAACGCTCAGAAATGACTACTAAAAGCAAATCAAGACTTCACGTAGCTGTGTGTGTGTGTGCATCTTAAATAGTGTGGTGTGATATGGTGCAGGTGTGATGTAATCAGTCCCAGGAATGCGGGCCTATGGGAAATGGAGTCCAGATGGGTGTGAATCAGTATTCCGGGGAGGGCTCCCTCCGGTGGCCCGGAGGATGCACCGGAGGAGCTGTATTCGTGACAGTAAAAGTGCTGCAATAGCATAAAAAACATTAAGGTTAGCACAACGAAATAAACAAATATATTGCATGGTTATACACGCTCGTTTTAGATGTGTTGCATTAATTATTATTAGTAGGCCTAGACTTATTTATTTGTTCTCATGTGCTTGCATTCGATTTGTCTAATGCAATAAATTGAATTATTATATTTAAGCTTTAGTTATATTTTAGGTGATGTTGCTGGGTAAGTGAATAAAGAACAGTGCTCAGTCATAAAAAAATAAATAATGTTGTGTGTGCGTGAGGCGCCGACGCGATCACTTACATTTTCTTATAAAAGCGAGAAAAAAATAAAATACTCAGACATTTATGGTCACATTTATGTAACATTTCGAATCTGTGAAGGGTTAAATAGGCCTATTATTTTACAAGAAAAAAATGCCTGTAAAATAAAGAAAGCAAAAAGAATTTCCTTTATGTGGACTTCTCAAAAATGAACCGAAACTCAAATAACTTACTTGTCACAGATTGTTCCTTTCATTTTGTTAATATGTTTATTATTTAGGTGAAATAAATTTCGCGCATATTTATTCCTTTTATAGGATTTCTCCATTCAGAAGCGCTGCTGCCCAATGATGATGATGAATCCTCATGTTCTGTTGTTTATTCTGCTATTTGTTCATGTAGGCTAAAACTAATTAAACCCCTGGGATTTTATTAATGGGTCACAGACACAGTATTCATTGTAATTTCGTTTAATTCTAATTTTATTTTACCTTGTCGGTTAATGAAAAGATAATGATCTCGTCGGTTGAAAGTCAGGGGAGGAAACGAAATGGCAAAGGCAACATTTAGTTTTCGTTTAGTTTAAGTTTTTTTTAACGAATATTTTTTTTCTTATATTCAGGTTTATTTCGATTAGCATAAATGTTTAATAGCTAGTTTTATTTTTTCTTAGTTAACTATAATAACCCTGCCTGGGAAAAACATCCACAACTGCAGTACAGTCAATTTTCCAGCTGTTTAAGCCATGAATATTTACAAATTCACGAAAATGTATTGCCGTCTGGGACACAATCTCAGGCCGGGAGTCTCAGACTCATCGAAGCCAAATACAGTTACTGATGCTCGGGAAGCTAACAGCAATTTCTTAACGATCAGCATTTCATCTGAAAGAGGTTCGCCTGAAAATGTTGTCCAATAGAGAGAGCCACAGGATAAGGAATATATTAAGCTTATTTTCCTTATTTTTAAGCTTATCTGTTTCCATACTTATACTTTTGAACTATAACCATTAAATTTCTTTAACCATGTTCTGACAATATAATTTTACTGTACATTGACATATGAGAAATGCTTATCCCAAGAATAATTATTTTTATATGCTGTCTTAACTAATAGCCTATGACAGTTTGTTCTGCATGTGCATTTCTTTCTTCCGGTATATAGCTTACAATTGTCACGGATCCCTTGTCTCCCGGACTCCAAATCCCATGATCCTCCTGTTCTCCACACTCCTGATTAGTTGTCTCTGGTTGTCATTTTAGGACATTAAGCCCAGGCTTTTTCAAGTTAAGCAATAGCACATATTTTAATGTCAGTTGATTGGCTAATAGTGTACGTAAGGTCATGTTTTCGTCAACATATTTAAACAAAATTAGGAATGGAGAAATATTCAGCGATTTTGAGGTGCATTAAATGTGTTTTCTTTTTGCTCAGAACAAAGCAAAAACACTAATTTACAGAACTTCAGACAATTTACAAAATAACAACTGGCAAAACTTACTTCAGACGTCACGGCGCAGACGTCACGTAGCTTCTCACACGAGAAGAGGGGCGACGAAAGTGTCACGCTTCTTATCACACGTCATTTGTCACGGCAAGGTAAGCAACGATGGACACGACTGATTGCTTAGTTAGCATCGTAAATAGAGAAACGACACCTCATACACTGCGCACTAGTGGACTTTTGTTTTCAAGCACTCAGTTCACTCTCGCATAAGCTGTTTTCAGCACACACACTGTTCGTGCCATCACAACAATTGGGCTGCACGTGGACGGGGAGTCCGCAAACCCTCCTAATGACGAACATTTCGTAATGCGGATGGTGCTTCAGATGCCCGAAGTATACTTTGGGGTTAAGCCCATAATAAGACCATATGTGCATATCCAGACGCTACGCAACTTTTTTTATTTATTCAATTTCTTACCTGATTACTACTGTTAGACCTACCTGAAAAAAGAAAGCAGTCTATTTAATTTCTATCTTTATTCTATTGTATTTATTTGTGCTATTGTTAGTAATTTGATTTGTTCTTATTTTGTTACTGTTTACTTGTCTTTTTTAAATTCAATTTACCATTTGAAATCAAGCTTCCTTGTGCTGTGTGTAACAAAATTACCCCATTGTAAAAACAGCAAATATTTGAGATAATTGTAATGGTATCTGATCAACGTATATATATGAAAAAAGCTTAAGTTTTATCATATTAAGCATAAAAATCTCATATAAATATCTTCAGAAGAAACTTTTGATTGCCTAGACTTTCAATAGATGGACAAAAAAATATATATATTAAAAATATCTATATGACAGTATATACATTGTTTTTTTCCCCATGGTATTGAAAATGGTATCGAATATCGGTTCTTTTCAAGATATCATATTGAAGTTAGAAATTGCAGTACCATGACAACACCACATCCTATATATTTACTCCACGAACTAACTCTACAAACATAGGGATAAAGGGAAAAGAGGGATAGATGGACCTCTCGACCTTACGCTGAGGAGAAAATCCAGCGCAACTTTGAGCAGACCAATCAAAACATGATTATTGCTTCAAACAATAGAGCTATTCAAAATATCATTCAATGTAAACTGTGATAATCTTAATTAATAATCGCAATTACGCAGTTTCAAGGGAATAATCGACAGTTATTTGTCATAATCGTGCATCCCTAAACTGAAGCCATAAAAACACATTTGAAACTCACCATCCAGACGCCACAAACAGAGCAAAACTAACTTGAGAAACATTTTCTTCATCGGTTCACTGAAAAGCCCACAATAGTAACTCTTTAAATGTCTGAAAACCCTCAGATTGATCTGAAACACACTGAACTGTGATATTTATCTGGTTGTGTGTGAATCCTCCTCCATCCTCAGTTAGTTTCCGCTCACTCATCCGTCTCCTTTAACATCACGAAAATCAACAAGCTTCTGCTGATTTTACATTTTCAAATGAATTCTGGCAGAAGAGTGAAATATTGGACTAGATATCTGAATCTACTGGTGTGTTATTTAGTGCTGTGATCTGTCAATCATATTTGATCTGTGACTCTTATTTGACTGTTGATGGATTCACTTTATTTCAGTGTAAAGATGTTTTGTGTGGAGTGAAGATTGTGATCTTATTAGCAGGAGAGATAATGAAGTAATGCTTCAGCCACAAACTGCTGACACGAGCATCAACCACAAACATCCAGCAGACGCTGTTTATCCACCGACAGATCAAACGAGTCACTCTGATGTTTGAACAGATAAAATAAAAGGAAAAACCACTGCAGAGTCCATTTTGACTCCAAAGCCAGTAAATCACATGTATAATGTTTGTCTGTGTTGAGTTCTTACTAGATCCAGGAAGTGTGCCCATATTAGCCGGTTCTGTCGACACTGCAGAGTAGAACTGTTTCAGGTTGAACTTCCTCAGCTGGAGAAGGAAGTACAGTCTCTGCTGGGACTTTTTCAGCTGGAGTCTATGTGTAACTCCCACTTCAGGTCCTGAGAGATGGTGGAGCCCAGGAACCTGAATAACTCCAGTGCTGTCCATGATGAAGAGTGGGAATAATGCTGGAGTGTTTCTCCTGAAGTCCACTATCATCTGCACTGTTTTGAGTGAGTTCAGCTCCAGGTTGTTATAACTGCACCAGACGGCCAGATTAGAGGTCTGCGCAGGACTGTTTTTTTTTCAAAATATTATTCCGGACGCACCCGCTCCCGCTCCCGCCTAAAATTCAGTCTGTGTTCACCCGCTATCCGCATTTCACGAGTTCACACTTACAAATAATCAGACAGTAAATAGTATGCGTATTTGGCGTGCTGTCCGAAGAGAGGTCTCCGAGCTCGGTATTTGGCCTGAACCCATATTCTGGTTAGGAAAGTAACCAGGGAAGTGTGAGGAGACGGGGTGATGGAGGGATGCTGTAAACCTGTCGAGGCATATGTGTGAGTCAACTGTGTCTATATATATATATATATATATATATATATATATATATATATATATATATATATATATATATATATGCTTTCACTCATGCTGACTGGGTATATATGTTGATTACTGATTGCTAATGTGAAAGACATTTGTAAGTGTGACTCCCGTTGCACACACTTACCAGTCAGTGCCTAAACCCCTCTACCAAGAAATGAAAAACTACCTGCATGATCTCATTGCACAAGGATGGGTGCAGAAATCAAACTCACCATATGCCTCACCTGTTGTATGCGTCCGAAAAAAGATGGCATCTTACGTCTGTGTATCGATTACAGACAGTTAAACCATAAAACTCATCCTGATCGACAACCCATCCCCCGTGTACAAGACATAATGGACAGTTTGGGAGGGAACTCCTGGTTTTCACTTCTTGACCAAGGAAAATTGTGTCATCAGGGCTTCATGGCCAAGGAGACTCGACCATTAACAGCCTTTGTAACAACGTGGGGCTTGTCTGAGTGGATCCGGATACCTTTCGGCCTGATGAATGCTCCTTTGGCTTTTCAGCGCTGCATGGAGGAGTGCCTGGATGAGCTAAGGGATAACATCTGCGTTGCCTATCTGGATGACACATTAGTTTTCAGCAACACCTTTCAAAATCATGTAGAGGATGTGAGAAAAGTCTTGCAAAGCTTGAGGCAGTATGGAATAAAGTTAAATGTAAATTAATTAAGCATGAAGTGCGGTACCTTGGGAGGATTGTGTCTGCAGAAGGGAGTAAGAAGGATCCGGCCATTACAGCTGCTGTGACAGACCTGAAAGTGAAGAGACCTAGTACAGTTGGGCAACTGAGAGCAGTCATGGCCTGTTGAGCTACTATCGACAGTATATAAAAGATTTCTCCAGAATCGCGGGACCCTTGTAAGACCTGCTGAAACAAACTGAGACAAACGAAGAGCAGTGCAAAGAGACAAAGAACTGACAGTGGAAAGGAAAGAAAAGGGGAGTGCCTTCTCAGATGCCAATCGTGTGGACGGACAAGCACCAAGAGATACTGGAGGGACTGATAGACTGTGAGCCGCCTGTTCTCGCATTTCCTGACTTCTCACAGCCGTTCGTAGCAGTTGTTGGTGTAGAGGGTGGGCAGAGAAGTCAAGTCAAGTCAAATTTATTTATATAGCGCTTTTACAATTGGTAATTGTTTCAAAGCAGCTTTACATATTAGAAGCACAGAAAAAAGGGAAGTGGTTAAAAATAAGCTGTACAAACAAGCGTGGTAATATGTAACATATACAAGATGGTGCTACATTAAGCCAATGTCGGCTGACTTCCAGGGGTGGAAAAAACCCCCTAGGAGAAAAACCCAGCGTGCTAACACTGGGAAAAAAGTCCTAGGAGGGAAAAAACCCCTTGGAAGATATATATAATATATGTAAATGGATATGGAGATCAAAATCCGAATTACACATTTTTATTATAGAGATTAAAAATAGATTATATATAAATATATGTAAGCGGATACGGGGATTAAAAATCTGAATTATAGATGCAGCCAGAATTGGATCTTTAGGCCCATTGTCTCCTGGGCTACGTTGTAGTCAGGTCCAGACACAGGTTCTCCATCTGATCTGGATACGGCCTGGATCCAGCACCCGGCAAACCTCAGGATAAGCAGAGAGACAGATATTAGCGTAGATGCCATTCTTATTCTGATGTACAGGTATATCTAGTGTTATAGGAAATGTTCTCGGTTCCGGCCGACCTAATTATTGCAGCGTAACAATCCTTTAACGGATTTGAAAAATGTTAATGTATTGATAATGTGTTATGTGTATGCAAGAGCAAAGAGATGTGTTTTTAGTCTAGATTTAAACTGACAGAGTGTGTCTGCTTCCCGAACAATGCTAGGAAGATTGTTCCAGAGTTTAGGTGCTAAATAGGAAAAGGATCTGCCGCCTTCAGTTGATTTTGATATTCTGGGTATTATCAGCTGGCCTGAATTCTGAGATCGCAATAAACGTGAAGGACTATAATGCATTAAGAGCTCACTTAGGTACTGGGGAGCTAAACCATTTAGAGCTTTATAAGCAAGTAGCAAGATTTTAAAATCTATACGATGTTTAATAGGGAGCCAATGTAATGTTGACAGAACTGGGCTAATATGGTCATACTTTCTGGTTCTAGTAAGAACTCTAGCTGCCGCATTTTGGACCAACTGTAGTCTGTTTAAAAGCCGAGCAGAACAACCACCCAGTAGAGCGTTACAATAATCTAGTCTTGAGGTCATGAATGCATGAACCAACTGTTCCGCATTTGTCATTGAGAGCATATGCCGTAAATATAGAGCTGAGTATCGTCAGCGTAGCAGTGAAAACTAACACACTGTTAGCCAGGATAAGTTGAATTTACTTAAAAAATTTGAGGAAACTGGTTGCCCTAAAAAAATTAAGTAATGATTAAGTAATGTGAACTTCATAATTCGAGTTCATTTAACTTAAAATGTTTTGTAATATTAATTACTTTGTAGTTATTACAACTAGTATATTTAAGTTCAATGTACTAAGCAAGTTAACTTGCCACCAATCAAAATTCATCCATGCCTCCCATCATGCATTGCTGCATGAATAAATTATGAGCTGAATTGTCTTAATTTTCTTTATTCTCACTATTTAAATTTTTCTATATTATATAGATATATATATTGTTTTTTTTTGTGATAAGGACAACTTTAAAAAAAAAAAAAAATGGTTTGTAGAAGTTGATCCTCCGCTGTAGAATCACAGTGCTGCTGTAATCAATAATGTAAATCTAACTCAGAGATTGGGCTCTAAATGAGTTCAGTGATTCAGATCGAATAATGATTATGTGAAAACATAACCAACATCACCTGATCATCTTTGCTTGTCTGGTTGGTTTTAATGCAGTTAAAACTGCCCAAACAAAATGTAATATTAAAAAGTCAAGGGTCAAGAGCTCAAATAAAACAAACCCTGACCCTCGATGATGGTAACTTAAAAATTGTGATTTTCTCCTTTGGTGAAAAACTATAAGGTAAATGAAAAAAATGTCTGTAGAACAGCCAAAACAAATGTTCCAACTGCTCATCAACAGCTCCTTGAATTCACACACACCACGACAAAATGGCATCATTACCTGCCGCAAACCAGTGTGTAGGAGGCGTGGCCAGGAGAAAAACTTCATAATTTTAAGTGCATTTAACTTACATTTATTAACACATTCAAATACACCCACAAATTAGTAGAATATACTTATATTTTATAAGTAATGCAACCAAATTTAAATATTTTAAGTATATTGTAATTATATTTTTAAGTAAATATAAAATCCGGGCTAAGAGTGCACCATGCTTCCTAATTATCTCTCCTAAGGGCAGCATGTACAGAGTGAAAAGCAACGGTCCTAGTACTGAGCCTTGTGGTACTCCATATTGAACCTGTGATCGATACGACATCTCTTCATTAACTACTACAGACTGATAACGGTCAGATAAGTAAGATTTGAACCATGCCAAAGCAATTCCACTAATGCCAATATAGTTTTCAAGTCTTTTTAAAAGAATGTTATGATCGATAGTGTCAAAAGCAGCACTGAGATCTAATAACACTAATAGAGAAATACAGCCACGATCGGATGATAGGAGTAGATCGTTTGTAACTCTAACGAGAGCAGTCTCAGTGCTATGGTATGGTCTAAATCCTGACTGGAAATCCTCACAGATTCCATTTCTTGCTAAAAAGTAGCACAGTTGTGTTGAAACTGCCTTTTCTAGTATCTTTGACAGAAAAGGTAGATTCGAGATTGGCCTGTAATTTACTAAATCTCTCGGATCTAGTTGAGGTTTTTTAATAAGAGGTTTAATAATAGCCTGCTTAAAGGCACGTATCCTAGTGTTAAAGATGAATTAATTATATCAAGAAGTGGACCTACGACCTCTGGAAGCATTTCTTTCAGTAGTTTAGTCGGCATTGGGTCTAACATACATGTCGTTGATTTTGATGATTTGATAAGTTTAGATAATTCTTCCTCTCCTATAGCGGCGAATGATTCTAGTTTTACCTCAGGGACACTAAAGCACGGTCTGAAGCGAAACTGTAGACGGTTGCATGTTTTTAATTTTCTCTCTAATATTATCAATCTTGCAAGTAAAGAAGTTCATAAAGTCATTACTGCTGTGCTCTATGGAAACATCAGCAGTTGAATCTCTGTTTCTAGTTAATTTAGCCACTGTGTCAAATAAATACCTAGGATTATGTTTGTTTTCTATTAAGAGATTTTAAAAAATAAGTAGATCTAGCATTTCTTATAGCCGTTCTGTACTCAATAATTTTTTCTTTCCACGAAAGGCGAAAAACTTCTAGTTTTGTTTTCTTCCAACTACGTTCAGCTTTTCTAACAGCTCGTTTTAGAGCCCGAGTGTGCTCATCATACCACGGTGTTGGATTAGTTTCCTTAATCTTCTTTAGGCGTAAAGGAGCGACTGCATCTAATGTGCTGGAAAAGAGAGAGCCAATAGTTTCTGTTGCAGCATCGAGTTCTTCTAAGTTGTCAGGTATACTAAGGCGATGAAACTGCTCGGGGAGATTATTTATAAAGCAATCTTTAGTGGTAGATGTGATGGTTTTACCATATTTATGGCTGGGTGGTGGTTTTGTAGCCTTTGCTAATTGTATTATACACAAGACTAAATAATGATCTGATATATCATTGCTCTGCTGTAGAATTTCAACAGCATCAATATCTATTCCATGCGACAGTATTAGATCTAGGGTATGATTACGACAATGAGTGGGTCCTGACACGTGTTGTCTAACTCCAATAGAGTTTAAAATGTCTGCAAATGCCAATCCAAATGCGTCTTTATTATTATCTACATGGATATTAAAATCACCAACAACAAGGACTTTATCCGCAGCCAGTACTAACTCTGATAGAAACTCAGCAAATTCTTTGATAAAGTCAGTATGGTGCCCTGGTGGCCTGTATACAGTAGCCAACACAAATGTCAACTTACATAATGTTACATAAAGCACCATCACTTCAAAGGAATTATATTTGAAATTCTTTTGAATTGTTCTGAATATATTACTATAAATTACAGCAACACCTCCCCCTTTGCCTTTCTGTCGAGGATTGTGTCGATAATCATAACCTTGAGGACTAGATTCCGTGAAAATAGGCTAAATTAGGATCTGTTATCATTTGTAGCCCCTCGTGCCCGTGAATAATTTATTTATTATTAATTGGTTATGTTACAAGAATATTTACAAGAATCCATTCAATGATATAACCTAGACAAAAACTTAATTTTGTTCATCATTTTATTTAGATTTATAGGCATATTATTATTATTAATAAAGACACGATCAGTTCAAAAGGCTGTGAGATCGGATGGATAAATGTTTTCTTCTAGGCCTTTAATATTTAATGTTCTTACCTATTTTTTTATCATTAAATGAAGTTATCAAATTTATAATAACAAACTTCATTTGAATGCTATAGTGGCAACAACCCGCGCAATGGGCTATATATTTTTATATTGACTATATAGACAACATTCAAGTAATATATTAATATAATAATTTCTTAATTCTCTTATTTTATCTTTCTTAATTAAAATCCATAACTAATAGAGGCGGTACTCCACTTGACACTGATTGGACTATAGCAGAAGAAAGAGGCAGAACAAACAACCTAGCAGTGACAGCTAGCATAACCTTGGTTGAATGTGATTGAAAAAAATCTGTCCCTTTCACACTCTGGTGGTGCGTCGCCCTAATGAAGAAACCGCCCCTGCTCTCAATGGACTGAAGCGTGCTGATGAGCGGCTCTTGCTCTCTCTCTGGCTGATGTGTGCGCGCTCACGTCCGGGAGAAGAATTCTGCCCTTTATGATGTCATTCAGAGCAATGCTCGAAAAACTTTCCCAAACTTATATGAACCATGAAGGAGTGTATTTAGCATGAGAATCCAACTCTAACTGTGTTAATAAGTCAGAATACATGAAATAGCATTAGACATCCTCTTTAAAGCTGCAATCCATAACTTTTGGCGCTCTAGCGGTTAATAAACAGAACTGCATGTGTCTTGCGGAAGAACATTGTAGCCGGAGCTACTTCTCTCTGTTTCTATGACGAGTCACGCAGTGACTGTGAAACTCAGCAGCGGTTCCTACCAGCCGGTCTAAAATAGTCAAAATATAAAACACTTATTATAACTGTACCATAATGAAAAATGGATTCATGTTGTACATTCTCATTATATAGTTTTTTGTATATTTTGAACACAAAAAAAGTTATGGACAGCAGCTTTACATAAATAAATATATTGATAAATAGCGTTTTGTATTGCTCATGTTTATTGCCAGCGGGGGCTTTAACTGTTCATGAGAGAGATTGCCTGAGGAAAGAAACTGTTCCTGTGCCTGTGTTCTGGTGTTCAGAGCTCTGTATCGTGACCAGTGCTATTCAATTCTTATCCTCGTTTCCTTTCCTCGCGTCTTAGCTTCACTCCTTCAGGATGCGAGAGAAGGACGCAAGGATAAGATGCGAGGATGGAGGAATTGAATCAAGTGAAATGATATCCTCGCTCCCTTTAGCGTCACTTCAAAGCGTCAACAGCTGCACTCGAGGGATCTACCCATATGTTGTTAAAGTTTGGTTATTTAAAAAAATTATAATAAATACTAATAAAGCAAGATGCCCCGTTTAAATATATGAGCTATAAAGTTCATTTAAACTGTAAAAGTAAAGCATACATTTAAATTATTGTGACAGGAGGAGAATATACGTGCGTCAGGTTTGTAGACGAGAAAGACCTTGCACTTCAGTTCAGGATGCACTTGTGTCTCCTCGCTCATGACTCCTCAGGAAGCTTCCTCACTCCTCGTTCCTCGCCTCCTTGCGGTGCAGTTAGAGAACTGCGATGTCCTTCAACAAGATGACTGAGCTTGATGGGCTTCCGGGTCATAGGATGGAGGACGGAGGAGCGAGGAAACGAGGAGGGATATTGAGAAGCACCCCAGACGTGTGAGAGGTCCAGAGATTCTGACTTACTTATGATTTGAGTCATCGAATATTTACTGCTAATCAGGTATGAATGGTTTTCCTTGTTTCAGTTCAGAAGTAGATATTGGATTTAATGTTACGGATCAAATGAATGAGTTCAGCTTTGAGAATGAAACCAGCCTGTTTGTTCCTCAGTATCTTCATGCTTCACTCTGAATGTTTCTTCATGTTTGTGGTGTTTGTTAAATAAACTACTGAACTTAAGTATGAACTGGCGTGTAGCTTCTTTATTTCTAAAGCTCTCTAATTTAACGTGCTTAGCTTCTCTAATACTCTTTTATTCTACCCCTGTAACGTTGGCTATCATCCACTTGTATATTTGGTACTACTGCCATCTAGAGGACAATAACAGGAACAACAACTAATGTCTTCAGTCTACAGTATCATTAACACCATCTTTATAATAGTGTGAGACTATTTACAACAGTGTCTCAGTTTTTCCTGTGTGTTTGAATAATAAGATGAGAATAGTTAACAGAAAGAGAAATAAATCTAAACTAAATCTCTGGGTGCGTCTCAATCAGCTCCCTAGTTCAGTAGTCAGCGCACTGGTAAGGGAATCAGTCAGAGTGAGAGTTAATGGCTTTAAATGACCTGATAAGCAAAGCTCTTTTCTGTTTTGGCTGTGTTATGTTTTTTTTTTTTTTCGAGGCATTCACGCTGAACACCAATGGGCTGCCACTCACTCTTTTTGCCACTCAGTGGGCGTAACCGCAGACAATCATGGACAATCCATGGCATCCATTGCACACGATCATATTAAGGCAGAGGAGCAGCTTTAGTGACAGGCTGCTGTCATTACCCTGCTCCACAGACAGACTGAGAAGGTCGTTTATTCCTCATGCCATGCGGCTTTTTAACTCCACTTAAGATGGACATTTGTCATTGATTTGAACTGGATTATACATTGTACATGAGGTAGTATAAAATCTTATTTGCACAGGATTTTATTTTAAATTATATTTATTATTGTTATATTCTAGTATTACTGTATGTTATATCAGTTGTATACTGCTGGAAATTGTGAATTTCCCAACGGGATAAATAAAGTATCTATTGTGTTGACAACTGATCAGTCAAATATTTACCATCTTATATTCTGCATAACTGGGTCTTTTTAAATAAACACTGACAAAAAACTATACAAGTTTTAGGGCTGGACGATATGACGATATATAACATTGATATAAGTGATTACTCGGATTTAAACCTACCTATATTGTAGTTATATAAAATATTCACAGACAGATTTGCTTTATGTGTTTCCCCCGCGTCGAAATCAGGCACATATAAATGTCAGGAAACACGATTCCTAGCTGCATGTCAATATCCATAGATTAGGTTTATTTGACAAGTTGTAAGGAACACTTTCCAGTCCAACCTTTAGTGTAATCGTTTGTTTTACTCGCGTTTTGCCACTCAGTCCAGCTGAGGGAGCGCGTTCCGGCGGGAAAGTGACGTTGATGCTTACTCTTGCTGCGTTCCAGAGCCCGTAAGTCACGACTTCAAATCACGACTCACGACACTCCCTGCTCCATTCGGAAGGGCTCATCCCTATGCCCTAATCCCTTCAAAGAGTTTACCCTCCGGAGTGAGAGCTTCGAAGGGATGAAGGGTGTAGGAGTCAAAAAAACTAATTTTTTGGAACGCACTTCAGAGTCATCTTAACGAGACAATCAAGGAAGAGTAGATTGTGCAAGCTGCGCCCTTTATTTAACGTTAGTTTATTTATTTATATTTGGTTTATCGCACCATATTGTATATTGTGTCTTGTCTATGTATTTGAAACATTTGAATGGACTGATAAAGGGAGCTGTTGAAAAAAACTACTGTTCACTCTTTTTTGGTTCGGAGTAATTGAACGACCACAGGATGTCCGGTTAGAACATAACGTCTCACACCAGGGGTACTTGTAGTTGATTTATTGTGTGTGTGGTTCTGTAAATATAAACAATATACAAAATATAAATAAACAAACAAACAATCACAGATCTATAAACAGTACTAGATCTATAAGTGAGTACTTGAATACTGGTTATAACGATAATCAGCATGGTAAAGGGTATTAGAAAACTAGACAAAGTGAATTATATAATTACACAAATACAAACTCTATACAAATGATTATAATACTGTACTGCGTGCCCAGCGCATGTAGTGTTAACAGCGCATGCGTCTGACTCACTAAATAGACATGCCTGTACATGTTCCCTGAAACGCGTTTCAATCCAACACTATATAATAAAGATATAACATTAATAACTGTCCATATAAATAACACGGGAGGCTCATGAAATTTACGTGACAATATAAAGTGCAAACATATTTAACAATGTAAACATTTAGGCGGAATGCCGCGATGGTGATCTTTAATCTCTATCATGAACGTATTATAACTATGCAAATGTACTTACAATTAGTTGCACGCACACACATAATCCTCAAAATCTTTGGATTGCAACACTTCTGACGAATCTAACTATTATTTACAATAAACAAGCACATCTACGCAGTCTCTCTCCATAACATCTTGTTTTCCAACTCCCCGGAAAGTTTTGGAACAGTCCAAGTCACGAACAGAGGCGGGGGAGTTTGGGAGAGTCCATTTCTGAAGGGTGGCCTTTTTTACAGCCGCCCCCAAATTCACAATGTGAATTTGAACAATTAAAAAGGCCTTACTAAGAGTTAAGTTATTGGTATATCACTCAGGCAGTGGAGGTAGGCTGATGATTTTGGTCACTGGCCTTAGGTAAGTTCTGTCCTTCACTTTAATTTCAGCTGATCTGACCCGGTTATCCTTCCCCGGGAAAACCTGCACAATCCTTCCAACTGGCCAAAGTGCACGAGGTAGCTGCTGGTCTACAATCATAACAGTTTCACCTACTCGTAGATTGTCCTTCTCTGACATCCATTTCTGTCTGGTTTGAAGGCTAGGTAGGTAGTTACAGATGAATCGCTTCCAAAAGTGATCAGCTAGCAGCTGACTATGCCTCCATCTCCGTCTGCTCAGGAGTTCGGAATCTTGGTACGTCACTTGTGGAAGTGATGCGTCTCGCCGCCCCATTAACAGGATGTTGGGTGTAACTGGATCGGGGTCGGCTATGTCTGAAGATGTGTAGCCGATGGGCTTGGCATTCAGTATACCCTCTATTTCAATGAGAACAGTTCGTAATACTTCTTCAGTTACTGTTTGGGCTCCGAGAGTTACTTGCAGGGCTGTTTTCAGTGATCGAATTTCCCGCTCCCAGCATCCACCGAAATGTGGTGCATTGGGTGGATTGAACACGAAACCAATCTGTTGGCTTGCGAGTTGAGCCTGGATCTCAGGCTGAAGAGCTACAAAGGCATCCCGAAGTTCCCTTTCCCCACCTTTGAAATTCGTTCCTTGATCTGAAAGGATCTCAAAGGGTTTGCCTCGCCGAACAATAAAACGGCGAAGGGCCATAAGGAATGAATCACTGTCCAGACTTGTAAGGAGATCAATATGCACTGCACGGGTGGTCATACACTTGAAAAGGATCCCCCAACGTTTCTCATTTCTGCGTCCCACCTTTATGAGATAGGGACCGAAGCAATCTATCCCCGTTGAATAGAAAACTGGCTGGTGAATTCTCAACCTTGCTTGTGGAAGGTCTGCCATTCTGGGGGGGTTAGGTTTGGCTCGCCATTTCTGGCATTCAGTGCATTGGCGTTGATGATGTCTGACTGCTGCTCGTCCTTTTAATACCCAGTATTTCCTCCTGAGTTCTGAAAACACCCTCTCTGGTCCAGGGTGATGCAGACGATCATCATATTCTTTGATAATCAGCTTGGTGAGTGGGTGATGTGGGTTGAGGACAATGGGGTGGATGTTATCTTCGTCTAATGGACTGATCTGTCTGAGACGACCACCGACGCGAATGAGATTGGTGCTGTTATCCAGTTCAGGGGCTAGACACAGCAGTCGACTATTGCTAGGTATGGGTTTACCAGATTTCAAGTGCAACATCTCGTCTGGGAATGATTCCATCTGGATGTGACGGAGGGCTGTGAGCTCAGCTTCTTTATAGTCTTCTGCAGTGGCACTCGAGGGTGATTTCTTGTTTGAGTATTGTATGAGGGCCTTTAAGTAGTCTGAAAAGGTGCTAAATTGATGAGGATCTGGTAATGACAGAGCAGAAGTTACCAGTCCACAGAAGGTTGACCTTTTCAACTCACTGTCTTGGGTTACATGGGCTAATGGTGGCATCTCTGGCCAGCTGGCTGGTGTCTGTCTGAGGAAAGCTGGGCCTTGGTTCCATTTGCTGTCTTTGGTGAGATCAGAGGGAGACTTTCCTCTTGTAATGGCATCCGCTGGGTTGTTGCTAGACTGTACATAGCGCCAGGTATCAGATTCAGTTAAGTCCTGGATTTCTGCTACTCTAGTCCCCACAAAAACCTTAAAGCGGCAAGAATCTGATAAAAGCCAGGTCAGTATTGTAGTGGAGTCAGACCACAGAGTGATGCTACTGAGTGGTAATGTTAGCTCTGCTTTCAGGACTTTAGCCAGTTGCGCCCCTGTGAGTGCTGCACACAACTCAAGACGAGGAATGCTCTGTTGTTTTTTGGGGGCGACACGGGACCTAGCTGTTACAAAGGCCACCTCCACTTTACCTTGAGAGCTCTCTGTTCTTAAGTAAGCCACAGAGCCATAGGCCTTCTCTGAGGCATCACAAAAGATGTGAAGCTGCCTAATGCTGGTAGAGCAGTCCAGTTCCTTGCTGCAATAACATCTGGGCAAAGTGATGTGCTGCAGGTCTTCCAACTCGCTCTCCCAGTGTTTCCAAGTGGCTAATAGGTCCTCAGGTAGCCGCGGGTCATCCCACTCTCTCCTTTTGTCCCATAACTTTTGTACTATCACTTTAGCTCGAGTGGTGAATGGTACAATGTAGCCAAGGGGATCATATTGGCTAGCAAGAATCTGGTAGATGCTTCTCATTGTGGGCACTTGACAGTCAGGTTTGCGTCGTTTGTAGGAGAGAGTGTCTGACTGGCATTTCCAATGAAGGCCAAGAGTTGATTCCTGGGCATTTTGGTGACCTTCACGTAGCCAAAGAATGCTGCTCTGAGACTGAATATCGGCTGGCAGATGGCTGATAACTGAAGGGTCATTACTAGCCCACTGTCGTAACTCAAAGCCCCCAGATGCTAGGAGGCTGTAGAGTTTGTCGACTAGGTTCTTGGCCGTGTTAGGAGAAGCAAAGCTCTGAAGGCAATTGTCAACATAGAATGACTTCTCCACAGAAAAACATGTGTCCTCTCCAGGCTGGCTGTGATCTAGAACATGCTTCTGTAAAGCAAACGAAGCACAACATGGACTGCAAGTAGTCCCGAAAGGCAGCACTTGCCATTCATAGACATCAGGGATTCTGTCTCTTTGCATGTCTCTCCAAATGTATCTCAGCAGTGGTTTATCCTTTGGCAAGAGGCGTACCTGATGGAACATGCCACGGATGTCACTACTGATGGCAACAGAGTGCTCCCGGAAGCGCAGAAGGACTGCCAGGAGGGACGGACCAAGTGTTGGACCAGGCAATAGGAGCTCATTCAGATTGTGCCCTTGGTATGAGAATGAACAGTTAAAGACCACCCTGTTCTTCCCATTATGCTGCACCATGTGGTGCGGGATGTACCAGGCTTCTTTTGTTCTGTCCACCTGCTCCTGACTAAGTTTGACAACATACCCAGCTTGCACTAACTTGGCCAACTCCTCTTTGTATGCTGCAGCCAGATCAGAGTCTTTGTCAAGCCGTTTCTCAATTCCTCTTAACTGGGGTAAGACAGCTTCTTTAGGTGCATAGAGACAGGGCATGTTCTTGATACGTAGCAGAGGAGTAGCATATCTCTGAACACCATCAATATCCACTCTCACAGTGTTTTCTTGCAGAAGCTGTATGGACTCCTTGTCTAGGCGTGATCTGGTGATTACCTTTTCACTCTGGTAGGGTAGAACATCCATTTGCCACAGTCTCTCTACGTTTGCATAAAGGTCATTGACAGGCCGCAGCGAGGTGAAGAAGCACTGATCAGGGAAAAGATGACTGCTCAATTCTTGAGTTGGACCCTGCAGTGTCCCAGACGTGTTCTTACTGCTGTCGGACCACCAGGGGGCCCCAGTCTGACTGGCTGTATAGGTGTGATAAGGTGGGGGCAATCAGAGCCAATGAGAAGCACGGGATGTACCTTGTTCAGCTGTTGCAGTGGTAGCCCAGCAAGATGCTTGAACTTCCTTTGCAGGATACTGACTGGGTGAGTATGTTCTGCCAGGCCGAGTACTTTAGCTGTGAAGGCGTTACGGATCTTGTAGGCCTTACTGGGGTTAACAATTGGGGACACAGTAAAAGTTACTGCCGCCCCGTGAATGACCTGGGTATCTTGTCTCACTGTGCGAAGCACAAGGTCCTCGGGCTCCCCCTCAATTGCCAATTTCTCAACTGCATCATGCAGAATGATGGTTCGCTCTGATCCATCGTCCAACACAGCATAAGCCTCCATCGCTCTGTTACCATTCTTGATTAGAACCTTAATCACTTTGAGCAGCACTTTACTGCCAGATGTTGGGCGGTCAACATACAAAACTGCACTAGAAGGAGCTGTACTCTCCTGAGGTGACTTGACTTGACCATTAACGTCATGCAGTACCAAAAGGTGCTTCTTGTTGCAGGTTGGGCAGAGAGTCTTAAGGGTGCAGTTAGCTGCTTGATGTCCACGACCACAACGCCAGCATCGGTTCTTTGTCTTTATCCAGTCTATCTTCATGTCTTTGCTGAGAAGCTTGAAGTTATCACAGCCATTCAAGTAATGCTTGTTGTTGTCACAGTATGGACAAAAGGCCTTTACCTTCTCTGTTTTGACTGGTAGGCTGACTGGTTTAGACGTGACCGAAGACGTCAGCATGGACGGTGACTTTTCAGTCCCAAGGAAAATAGTAGTTGGTCTGCGAGGCTGCTTAGGTTCTCTTCTCACCTCTCTGATGCGTGCTGGGTAGTCTTGCTTTGAGGGCAAACCATACTGGCTACTGTCTTCCTGTACCTGAAGCTCATATTCCAGCCAATCCGCAAAGTCCAGCAGTGTGGGAATAGCAACTTGTAGTGGGTGAGTGTATCTCTTAAAACTAGATCTGAGATCATGTGGCAGCTTACTCAAGAGTCGAGATACATGTGATCCACATTCCAGCTCTACACTACCTTTGTGGCCCAGCTGCTGCAACATACTGACAAGTGAACGCACCTGCAGCCCAAACATCCTGAAGGCCTTCACATCTCCGCTGCGTATGTTAGCACCATCCATCAGCTCAGCGATTCGTTGCAGAGCTAGTTGGTGAGGTTGACCATACATTTTATTCAGAGCTCTCATAGTGTTTGTGAAGGGAGACCTTGAATTGCTATAAGAGTCCGCCACCAGGAGAGCCTCCTCCAGTTTCAGATGGTCTGTGAGGATTTGGAACTTGAAGTGTTCTGTGGCGTCATCAGGCAGGATGTTCTCTAATGCAATTCTCAGCCTTGAAAATTCCCTAGGGTCAGGAGATGTCAGGTAAGGGATGGTAGGGGCTGGACCTCTGTAGATTTTCTCTTGGGTAGATGAAGGTAAGAGATGCTCTGAAGTGTATTCAGCATGGACTGGTCTTTTCTGGTCTTGTGATGGGAACATAAACTCAGGCAGCTGACGTGACTGGGAATACGGGGGAGAGTCTGGATACCTGAATTGCGGTGAATCACGATACTGTGCTGTAAAGGGGGCTCTCTCATCTGAGGAGGAAGAAATGTTCATGTTTCTCAGATGTTCAATCAGCCCTGGGCTTTCCTCTGGCCCAGCTGAGCACATTTGTCTCTTAGCGGTAGGTGGCAGCCTGGAGCGTGGGGCTGGTATTGGATGGTAGCTTGGCTGTGGAGTCTGAATGTGAGCTGCTGGAGAGTGAGAGAGCTGTGATGGCATTGGTGCAGTGGATAACTCAGGTGGAAGTCTTCGGTCCGATTTCAGGTTTTTAAGCTCATGATAAAGCGCAGCATTCTGTTGACGCATCTCTTGGACTGCTGAGATGATCTCAGGGAGCTGGCTAGCTTGTCGTTGCAAGGCTGCGTTCTCCCGCTTCATCTCCTCTAACATGGCTGTAAGCTCTGGTAACTGTTTTACTTGCTGTTGCAGTGCAGCATTCTCCTCTCTCAGCCTTTCAGAAGTGCTGTCCCATTGGTCATTCAATATCCATTCTGAGTGCTCTGATGCTTGACTGACTGGTGAAGTGGATATAGAACGACGTGGTGGTTCATCCTCCAGTGCACCCTGGTAGCTAGGCGACCGTGGCTGCTGTCGTTGAGGACCAGGTTCACTGAGCTCGTAGTCTTCAAGGTAAGCTGGGGGGTTAACTCGTCTCCTTGGTCGCACAGCAGGAGGTTCTCTTTCTGGGTAAGACATGGCTGTAGCAGTTCACTCATCCGGCTCGAAGGACCATGAAAAAAACTACTGTTCACTCTTTTTTGGTTCGGAGTAATTGAACGACCACAGGATGTCCGGTTAGAACATAACGTCTCACACCAGGGGTACTTGTAGTTGATTTATTGTGTGTGTGGTTCTGTAAATATAAACAATATACAAAATATAAATAAACAAACAAACAATCACAGATCTATAAACAGTACTAGATCTATAAGTGAGTACTTGAATACTGGTTATAACGATAATCAGCATGGTAAAGGGTATTAGAAAACTAGACAAAGTGAATTATATAATTACACAAATACAAACTCTATACAAATGATTATAATACTGTACTGCGTGCCCAGCGCATGTAGTGTTAACAGCGCATGCGTCTGACTCACTAAATAGACATGCCTGTACATGTTCCCTGAAACGCGTTTCAATCCAACACTATATAATAAAGATATAACATTAAACACTGTCCATATAAATAACACGGGAGGCTCATGAAATTTACGTGACAATATAAAGTGCAAACATATTTAACAATGTAAACATTTAGGCGGAATGCCGCGATGGCGATCTTTAATCTCTATCATGAACGTATTATAACTATGCAAATGTACTTACAATTAGTTGCACGCACACACATAATCCTCAAAATCTTTGGATTGCAACACTTCTGACGAATCTAACTATTATTTACAATAAACAAGCACATCTACGCAGTCTCTCTCCATAACATCTTGTTTTCCAACTCCCCGGAAAGTTTTGGAACAGTCCAAGTCACGAACAGAGGCGGGGGAGTTTGGGAGAGTCCATTTCTGAAGGGTGGCCTTTTTTACAGCTGTAAAGTATTTTTGTTGAAGTAAAATGTCGTTTTGACTATAATAACGTACCAAATCAAACTCGTATAAATATTACAGTAGTATAGAAAAATTCTAAACATATATTTATAGGTAAAATCGAACTCCTAACCTCCTGTAACCATTATGTGACGTCAAAGTACTTGCAAAGGATCATGGGGGCCCGAAGTGTCCATCAGTTGTACCCTTCTAAATCCTTCATTCCGAAGGGCCCTTTGAAGTGACCAGTTTTGAGCACTTCGGTTTGGAACGACCCTTCAATATGGTGGCCATGATTATTTTCACTCCGAATGGAGTGCGATATATCCTGTTTGGAACGCACCGTTTATAGCGTTCCAGGAAAGTCACGCCAAACTGCGTAAAAAGTGTAAACAAACCAACATGGCGGACCTTGCAGGGCTTATGCTCATTAACAATTATTTCTATCCCAAATGTGCTTACTCCTTGCTTATTTGAGGGAAAAAGAGGAGGAAAACAGCGCATAAGGCAAGAGAAGCTGTTATACCTTTTATTGTACGTTATTTTACCGTGCACTTGCATAAATACCGCATCCGTAGGGGCTGCCATTGTTGTTTTGTGGGCTATGTGACGTCAGAACCCGTAACTGGGAGTACATCGATCTAGTACGGGTTGGAAGTCACAGGTTTGACTGCTGTTCCAGTGCACTTTCACGGGTAGAAGGTTGGAAAAACACGGGTTACGGGTTTCCTGGAATGCGGCATCTCTATTTAGGAAGAATTGACCGTTCGCAAAACACCCGCCCCCTTTAGTTACTGTTGCTATGTCCGACAAGCCACGCCGATCTCTCGCCACACATCATGTTCTCACGCAGTGAAAAATACATCGCGGAGCAAAGAGGACACTGACAGCATGTCGACAGACAAGACAGAGCAGGTTAAAATAAAGTCTCAAATTTCAAATTTTGTAATTTTTAAAGAAATGTAAACGTTTTCAAAACATAAATGTGTAAATGTTTTGTTTCATGGTTTTATTTTAGCGCTCCTCCTCTCCTTCTCTCGCTCATAGCAGACTAACGGTTGGAGGGGAGTGGTTTAAGCGTTACAACCCAAGCCGTCACACTGACGTCATCAGAGAAGGAACGCCATTCCAGACTGGAAGTAACCTTTCAGATTCTGATTACCATGACAAACAGTTTTTTTCTGTGTATTAACTTGCATGGATTAATTGTTCACCACAAGGCTAGTAATATGCGCTAACAAAGTAAATAGGGTCAATACTGATTTCATGCCGACTTTAAGCATGAGTGGCAGTTTGAATTCTTGGTGAAATACCCATTTATATAATTGTTGTCCATGATGTGATGGAAAAATTACTAATAAATATTTAAATATTTATTTAAAAGTGGACTAATCCTTTAAAGTATAATGTAGGAGTTCATAAAGAATGTTTTATGCATAATAAAAAGTAAAAGTAAGTTGAGTATTTGGGGTCTGTTTGAGCTGCATTTCAACTTTCCTTCATTAAAAACATGGTTCTTCTCATGAGATTTTGTCACACTTTAGAAATCTGAAAATCAAGAAATTTCCACACAGAAACTAAGGCCTGGTACTAGAGCACAAATGACATTTGGAACAAACATGCACACAAACAGGGATGGGCAGTATTTATGATACATGTATTTCAAATACGTATTTCAAATACAAAATAGTACTTTGTAATTTGTATATGATAGGGTTGACGAAAATGCCTTTGTATTTTGTATCAAAATACTTTAGTGTTTTGTATTTTTGTATTTTTAAAATACTGTACTTTGTAAGAAGTCTACATGATGACATCATAAAAATGCAACCTCTGATTGGTGCTTACTCAGTAGTTTGCCCAGACTTTTTGAGTTCAGAACAGATGTTAAGTTTTGTTGTTCGTTTTAGTAGCCTAGGCTAAATAGTTTACCAATTTACATAATGTTCTTGAAAACTATTACACCGAGCAGCAGCCCCCTATATTTATGATTAACAATCAATTGATTAATTAGTTATAAACTAGTTGCTATGAATACAGGAGCCGTCAGTTGTCTTCTTATAAATGAGTTGTTGTCATTGAGTCAGTGTTGCTGAGGCAAAGTAGGCCCTTCGTTACCAAACGTCAAGTAACTAAATTAGGATACAATTATAAGTCATTAGCAAACTGTTGGTTACTTTAAAACTAACCTTCATCTGGGAGATCACAGGGATGTGTGAATATTTGATCTGTTAAATCCACAATATGTAAATATAGAGTTGTTCAGTTGCTTATCCTTGATTTGTGGAAACATGGGATGTGTTGTTTTCACGTCTACAGACAGTGGAAAAGAATCGGGACGGGACTCGGGCAGAAATCATGTGTAATCACGAGATTATTAACGTTAATGTAGTATGAAGCAGAGCAGAGCGAGTGATGTTAGAGCTGAACGAGACCGCTGAAGAGACTGCTAATGAGAGACGAACGCCTCGAGAGCAGTGGAGCTTTTATTATGCTGCAGTCGCCACTTCTGCTTTTTTTGTTCTAGCATATGTGGGGTAATGCGCCGATGTTTATCATATTAGATACATTCTACAAAATAAAACCGGAAACTGAGGGCAATGCAGGTATGATGTCATTGATAGGCGACACATGGACACAGCCTGTGTCCTGGTTAAATTGCATATTTCTCTGTATTTAAACATTCTTGGAAACATTTGGGATAATGTAAGTACACAAGTCAACAAAATATATAACATTGTTCTAGTGGTTTTGGGATATTTTAATCCAAAAATCCTACTGTACATATTGTACCTTTAACTAGTTGCATATGTCAGATTTATCCGGTTGTTAAGTCTGACGTCACGCGGCAGCGCTTCCGGGTCCTAACGCTCTATCTCATACCACAAGAAAACAACAAATGGTGCTAATATACATACACGATGTGGTGTAATACTACAAAAAATATATAATTACAACCTTTATCTCCATATCAAAATTCCAGATGGCCAGACAATGATTCATCTTTTGTAAATCATCAACATATTAATATCTGTGATGCTGTGAGCACGGAAACTGTTGAGTAGACTGTAAGTATTTAAAATGTTTAATTTTTTTAAATGATTGATGTTTAATATGAATAAATAGCGCTCATAAACGGCCGTCGATGGCATTCTCAAGTGAAACAAGTCGAGGCTTGGACCCGGAAACGGCGTTCTTTACATCACGGCTTAACAAACGGATTGCATGACTCTGTCAGACAAAAGCTGGTGCTATCAAACATTGTTTACTTAATCAACTGAGTCAGTGTAATGGTGAAGGGATCGATCAAATAGGCCAATTGATGGAGGGTTTGCAATGAAATTTCATGCTCCCTTGTAAAAGTATTTTTTGGTATTTTTAAAATACAAAAATACAGTAGTTTATTTTGATACATGGTGTGGCTGCTGGATTTTGTAGTTTATTTTGATACACTAAAAATTAAGGTATTTGGTATTTTATTTTATTTGCCCAACCCTGCACACAAATAACTGCAACAGAGCGCATTTCTATAGAATCTGGAGTTATTATTGAAATAAATGTGTGACTACAATTGTTACAGAGACTCTGACAGGAGGATGTTAGTGAACCAAAACACAAGACGCAAGTGAATGTAGTGATCATGAAATGATATCAGAGTTATGGCAAGAATAGAAGCCTGAACTTAATCTCACTGATTCTTGAGAGAAGAGACAAAACATGTTTGAGATGTTAGTTTTTATTATTTCATAACACATTATTATAAACTGATATATTTGTAGACAAAGGTCTCAGCTAATGAACAGGTTTTTCTGAAAATGTTTTCTTCTAAAAATGTACTTCAGAACTTAATTTGTGTCAACTCCGTCAGACACATTAAAAAGATGCTATTTTAATTTGATCATCAACAACAGTGTAAAATACACGTGACAAATATACAGCAGTAGCAGTAAAGTGAGATCTGTGTGTCTCTGAGAGAAATATAAACAATAAAGCCTTACAAATAAGAGTTTTACAAATCTGACACTGAAAGAGAAGCTCAAATAATCATCAGTATTTATTATGACAAAAACACACTTGAAGAACCTTTAAAGTTCAGCGTTCTGCTTCAGATTTAAGCACTTCCTGAAAAAGATGAACATGTAAAGCCATAAATGAATCAATCTCACCAATATTAATATATGCTGAATCAGTCATCATCAATCATGTACCTGATGTGTGAATATGTGCTTGATCTCCTTCAGCTCTTCTGGATCTGATGTGATAAAGCACAAGAATGACAGTAGCCACGCCCACCAGAGCAGAGAGGACCAATCGGATCACAGCTTCAGTAGGACCACAACAGTGGACTGAGGAATAAAAACATCAAAGTGAGATCAGCTCAGTCAATAAACGCTAATATCATCAGCGCTGCCGTACCTGAACATGTGTGACAGAGTTGAGTGATGTTCAGATGTTGAGTCTGGTGGCTGATGGGATTGTTCAGCACACAGCTGTAGGTGTTTTTATCCTGATATTCCACCTCCAGAGGTAGAGAGAGACTGATGCTGAGATCAGACGCACTGATGCTGGACAATGAACTGCTTCCTTTGTACCAGGAGAGAGTCACATGACTCACATTCACCACTGAACACACCAATGAACATGATGATGATGATGATGATGATGATGATGAAGAACATTGAGAAGAGTTACTGCTGATGACAGGAACAGGCAGACGAGCTGAAAACATGAGAGAATAAAGAGAAATGAGGATGAATGAAGAGATTCTAGAAACATCCAGAGGAACCAAGATGATCAAAAGTAGAGCATTTAAAACTATTGAATAGAAAGTTAAATATAAACCTGCTGTTCATGTGAAAGTGAGAAAATTAGTCATTTGAACTCATTAGTCATGATAAGATACTTCTTTAGATCTAGCTGTAATAAATAAAACACGTGAAACTGATATTTAACTCACCGTAGACAATGAGATGAATAAAACAACGACTGATTTGAACACTGGCGATGATATAATATTTATATTTTCCAGTGTGTTTCATTGTGATGTTTGTGATGGTCAGAGATCCAGTTTGATTGTCCAGCTTCAGTCTGTCTCTGAATCTCCCATCAAGAACATCATCATATACAGTGAATCTGTCGGCCGTTACATTGATTTCAGCTATTAAAATGCTTCTATAATCTCCTAACCTCCACTGAATCACATCATCATCCTTCATTTCAGTAAGAGAAGAGTTTAGAGTGACTGAATCTCCCTCCTTCACTGACACTTTAACACCAAACACTCCTGAAGAACAGAGTTTTTCACAGATTAAAGCTTTAAAATCACTTGATGTTAGTTTGATTAAGCTTCACTGAAAATAATACAAAAAAAAATGTAATTGTTTCTCTATTTTTCAAATTAATTCAGTATTTCAGATTAAAATAGAGTCTAGGCCTTTAAAATGATTTTTTTTTAAAGTCAGATTAGCGCCATCTGGTGAGAGTATAGAAAGAAAAATGTGTAATATCATGGTGTAACCACTAGATACTTGTACAGCTCTCTGGAGAGGCTTGTGAATTCACTAGTTGTTTTTGGGCATATTTACTACATATTTTTTTTTTAGGTTGAAGATATGAATATATATTTAGACATTCTCAAACACTATTTCTTATCAAGTTTTAGATATGTTTTTGTAAGAAATAGTGATTTTAAGTGTTCATTTTTGCATTATGATTACAGTCAAACCTAAACATTGTGTTAATAAGAGAACGCAAGAAGCATTTTGTTACCCATTTTTTTATTTAGAATTCATTAAAAATGCCAGGTGACTTTTTTAAAATTTATTATTATTTTACTTTTTATGCTTTTGACACAAATCTCCTGCAAAAAAAATCTCAGAACGATGCGAATTGGAACAAGCCTGTACTTTCAAATGCACAGTTCATAAGTGTGTGTATAATGTGTGTGTGTGTGTGTGTGTGTGTGTGTGTGTGTGTGTGTGTGTGTGAATGGGTGTTTATTTCACTCTTGATGTTTTAGAGTGTCACTCCTTCACTGCTGTGAGATTTTGCTGCATAATGACTGAATTATTGAATGGATTTCACATATTCTCAAAACTTTGCTCTGTGTTTCAGACAGTGGTTCACAGGTGTGTGTGTGTGTCTGTATCACACTCTCGATGTTTTAGACTAGAGTGTCCCTTTACTGCTGTGTACTTTTTTCAGCATTGTGGCTGTGATTTTTAATAATTCAAAAGAGAAAATCTTTTGGTCAAAAGTGACCGAAGAGCACCAGAGGTGTTGGTGTGACCGGGTTTAAATTTCGGAGCGGGATAATTCTATTCATTCCCGCAGATTTCGCTCTTTTACAAAACAAGCTCTTTTTCAAAACAAGCTCTTTTTCTCAGTTTATTAATGGTCAAATACACTCAGAAACAATGCCCATCTTGGTGAGTATTAAAGTAAACACAGTTCAGGAAGAATGCGTGCGTTCGTCATGTCTTAAAGGGACAGTAGCCGAATAAACGTGCCGCTCTCTATGTTGTTAATGTTAATCAAACAACAAAAGACAAAGAAAACATCACTTACTGCTCTTGAATGATTAACTTCTGTAACTTTAATTGATTAATCTATATTTAATTTTTACAATGAAGATTATCCAATGTTATTTTACTTTTTGATTACTTTTTCTTTATTCAATTTCTTACCTGGTTACTAGACAACAAAGCAAAAACTGTAGATAATTGCTCAGCACAGGTTTTTAAGACATAACCACAAATACACTGAGCAAAATTATAAACGCAACGCTTTTGTTTTTGCCTCCATTTTTCATGAGCATGATTATTGCACAGGTGTGCCTTAGGCTGGCCACTCTAAAATGGTCAGTTTTATCACACAGCACAATGCCACAGATGTCGTGCAATTGGCATGCTGACTGCAGGAATGTCCACCAGAGCTGTTGCCCGTGAATTGAATGTTCATTTCTCTACCATAAGCCATCTCCAAAGGCGTTTCAGAGAATTTGGCTGTACATTAAACCGGCCTCAGAACCACAGACCTCGTGTAACCACACCAGCCCAGGACCTCCACATCCAGCATCTACACCTCCAAGATGGTCTGAGACCAGCCACCCGGACAGCTGCTGCAACAAACGGTTTGCATAACCAAAGAATTTCTGCACAAACTGTCTGAAATCTTCTCAGGAGAGAAATAGGCCTTTGTGTACATAGAAAAAGTCTTCGATCTTTGAGTTCAGCTCATGAAAAATGGTGGCAAAAACAAAAGTGTTGCATTTATAATGTTATTCAGTGTATTATCTGGCCCAGGACTCTTGTGTGTATTGTGCATTTTTGAAACATTTTCTTTACATCAGCTTCTGCTATGATAGAAAAAATATTAGTCAGTGTCATGATATTTTCTTCATTTTTATTCCTCTCTTCACTATTCCGCTCAAAAATGAGAAAAGAACAAATTTAACCTGTTTGTACGGAGCCCTGCACATGACATGCAAGAAAAAAAAAATTAAATCATGCGCATGGTTTATAAATCGAGGGAATGAAATAGTAAATTGTGCGCACATTTTAGCCTACTATTTTGTTCCTGCATGTTATGACTGTCCGTATATTTGCTAGTTCAAAATCTTATTTTTTTCCCCATCTGTGGCTGTCATATTTATGTCTTTCTTCTCTATACTCTTATGTGGGATATTGTTTCTCCTGTGTGGATAATTAGAGTAAAGTTCTTTGAGTTATTTCCTGAGTCGTGCACTTCACTACAGCCACCGTCGCTGACACTAACAGTGAATGTTAATCTTCTCTAATTTAACCAGTAATTGATCACATAGTACCAGAACAGAAACAACTGAAGCCATAAAAACACATTTAAAACTCACCATCCAGACGCCACAAACAGAGCAAAACTAACTTGAGGAACATTTTCTTCATCGGTTCACTGAAAAGCCCACGATAGTAACTCTTAAAATGTCTGAAAACCCTCAGATTGATCTGAAACACACTGAACTGTGATATTTATCAGGGTGTGTTTGAATCCTCCTCCATCCTCAGTTTCCGTTCACACGTTCATCTGCTTTAACATCACGAAAATCAACAAGCTTTTGCTGATTTTACATTTTCAAATTAATTCTGGGCCTGAATGAAACTAACAGCAGAAGAGTGAAATATTGGACTAGATGAATCTGAATCTACTGGTGTGTTATTTAGTGCTGTGATCTGTCAAGGGCCATTTCACCGAATGACATTTGCTTGTTGTAACTCTTCAAAATTACACTTTATTTGTTTATCTTTTTTCAACACTGAATTTAATACTACACACATTTAACTGTTCAAAATGTGTATTGGTCAATCTCAGGCAACTTTATTTCATTTTTTACAAGGTTCAAAGCAGAAGATGGATACATGTTTTCTCAGTCCTGTTACCAAAACTCACGTGCCATTTAAAAATCATGTTTAAAAGCATGTGAGTTAATTCCTTTATTCACCCCAAGAAAGTGTTTATTTTGAAGAAATGGTTGGTTCTGTGTTCAAATAATTAAACAAAAAATCACTTTATATTAAGGCAAGGTGTATTTAAATAAAAAAACACAAAACACTTTTCTCATTTAAAAGAAAACAAAAGCCTCAAGTTTATATATTTTAAAATAATTTAAATTATTTAACAATTGTATAAATGATGGATGAAACAAAACTGATAAAAACAGTGGTTTAACTTTATTTAGTAATAGGAATGAACCCTGGGTAACAGGACTGAGTGTCCATATGTGTGTGTATATGGCCGTGTGTGTGTGAGATTTCTGTGCTGAAGGGATGTTCTGTGTGCTTCACAGTGAAGGAGGTGGAAAGAGAAAGAAGCAGAGCGAGGAAAAGAGAGGGGGGAGAGGGAGGGAAGGAAAGACAAAAAAGGGGGAAAAGAGAGGGTTGTGGGTGTGTTTCACTCCTTTCCTTGCAGCATGCCATGGGTGTGTGTTTCTGGCAACTGCAAAGTATAAGTTCTCTCCATCTTCTACAAAAGATAAAAAAGACAAAGACAAAAAGATTAAGTCACGTCGTGGTGGACTGGCTCCCTGCAATGTATGGCATTCACACTTTAAAAATAATCCTAAAAATCTACAATTTACTGTAAGTAATTCCAACTGTAAAACTCATGATACAGATGAATAATATTATATCAACTAATATTCACACAATTAAATCAACAAAACAGAGGATTCTACTCACTCCTGTTACTCTTAACTCACTCCTGTTATTTTTCATATGAGTAACAGGACTGAAAGTAATAGGATTGAGTTTTTAAGTTAAGTTTTTAAAAAATTATCAAATACATGACATATGGCCACATGGCGTACATGCTAATAGCATGAGGACACTGAGCAAATACTAGTGACTTACCTAAAGTTAATATTTTTAAAATAAACAAATAACATCTAAGAAATAATTTAGGTAACAGGACAGTACGTTGAGATTTACCCTCTCATTTATAGTAACAATTTGATCAAATGTACAGAAATTAAAATGAGAGGATTTACTATTGGTCTTCTTATGGCCTGCATAAGATCCAGATGATGCAACTTCCTGTTGAAAATGTGTCTTGTGGGATGTTCCAAGTGTTTTAGAGAGGGAAATGTTTGAGGGTAACAGGGCTGAGTGAAAACAACTAAAATGTGTATTTTATATAACATATTATGGATTTCTTATGAAATTTATTTTTGCTTAGATTGTATATGGAGTAACACAACAATGCAAAAATAACAGGATTTCTGAAAGATTTTAATGCTTATATTTCATGATAAAGTTTAGATAGCGGGGACATGTAACAAATGCTATTTTTTAGTATTCTCAGTAGTTTTTAATAATGTTTTAAATCATATATTTTTAATTTGCAGTTAGATTAATGTTTAGGACACTTTGCTTAATAATAAAATATATTGTAGAGTTCCTTTTCATGCATATTTATATATAAAATGTCCTGGGGACAGAAATGGCCCTCAATCATATTTGACCCGTGACTCTTATTTGACTGTTGATGGATTCACTTTATTTCAGTGTAAAGATGTTTTGTGTGGAGTGGAAGATTGTGATCTTATTAGCAGGAGAGAAAATGAAGAAACGCTTCAGCCACAAACTGCTGACACGAGCATCAACCACAAACATCCAGCAGACGCTGTTTATCCACCGACAGATCAAACCAGAAACACTGATGTTTGAACGGATAAAACAAAAGGAAAAACCACTGCAGCGCCCATTTGACTCAAAAGCCAAATAATAACATGTATAATGTTTGCCTGTGTTTCTCCTGAAGTCCACAATCATCTCCACTGTTTTGAGTGTGTTCAGCTCCAGGCTGTTAAAGCTCCCACATGTACCACATGACCACTGTACCACCTGACCGCTGTAGATTCATTTAGGTGTTGATAGTTGTGCCATAGAAACGCATAATTCCCAGTCCAAGGACATAAACCGCTCCGAATTTAATGTCATGTGTTGTCATCTCAAGATTCCAGTAAATACGAAGTGGTGTGAATGCAGTATATCCCCCATGACTGCTTTGTCAGACAAAATGGCAGATTCGGCGTTATGATTGTTAGATCGCCTGTCAATCAAACTCCTGGTGAAGGGTCAATTGGGACGCAGCAAATATCACTGATTAAAATGGGTTCGACCTTATGCGCCAGAGAAACAAGCGCACCGACATCAAATAATATTGTCTCTCGACTTCCGTTTTTGCGGTAGCTCTGTACATTTGATTATAATGGTTTCTATAGTCTTTTAGTGCGCCGCTCGCGTCTGGTGTAGATATGTGCTGTGTCTCAATTCGCATACTATCCGTCCTTAGTATTCGAAATTAGAATTAGTGTGTGTCCCAAATCGTAGTATGTTAAAATAATAAGTATTCCAATGATACCCGGATGGTTTACTTTTCCCGGTTAGAATCCGAAGTGCAGATCCGTCAGAGATCGTATTATTATAGAGGGTATGCACGTGACGTCACCGTCGGCCGTTATGACTGCGGTTACGCGACAAAAAGACTGAGCGGCAGCATTGGTTTTCAGCGTGAATGCCGCGAAAAACACGGAAAACACTTCCAAAACGGGAAAGAGCTTTGCGACTGACTGGGTGTTTTTAAATAAACACTGACAAAGACTATACACGTTTTAGGGCTGGACAATATGACAATATATAACATTGATATAAGTGATTACTCGGATTTAAACCTATATTGTAGTTACATAAAATATTCACAGGCAGATTTGCTTTATGTATTTCCCCCGTGTCGAAATCAGGCACATAAATGTCAGGAAACTCGTGGCTGCATGTCAATATCTATTGTATATATATTTTTTAATTTCCTCTATTAAATCCAGTCATGCAGCAGGTTCTTTTGCCACTCAGCCCAGCTGAGGGAGCGCGTTCCGGCGGGAAAGTGATGTCGATGCATACCCTGTAGGTCTAGGGAGGAGGGTCTGTACCTTGGCTCTTATCATTGGAGAAAGCAACGGCTAACTTAATCACGTGCGGCAGCTCTCAGCCTAGCATGTCGCCATTCAAAACTCCTCCCTGCCGCCAATGAGTACCACCCGTACCGCCAGTTAGCATTAGCATAACGTTTTTTTTGGCTAAAGGTTGCAGGCTTGCCTTACAGCATAGAATACACTAACAACAAGCGACACTCAATAGAACGTTCCATTGAACCACCGGCGCCCAGCAGCAGCAGCCCTGCGTTTCCACCATTTTAGGCTAAAAGCGAGTTGTCAGTCCACTATTTTCTATGGCAATATCAGCGGCTAATATGCGCTGTGGATGAGGATTAAAAAGTGTTACAAGTGTTTAATTGTGACAAGATGATTGAAAGGTTAGTTTAAACAGTTACAGTTGCATAACGAAACGACAGAACGTCCGTTAAAGGTGCAATTATGACGAATATTATGTCCCAAAGCTTGTATATACTCAAAATACGTTCTTTTTCTTCACAAAAACAGTACATACTTTTAGGGCGTAGTATAAGTTGGCGAATTGGGACGCAGCAACGGTGTAACAGACGCGACGTCACTTACGCTTTTTTTCGAAGCTGAATATGGAAGGCGGTCTGGCAGAAACTTTTTTTTTTATTATTTTATTTTTTTTACTTTATAACGTGTTAATAGTAGGGTGAGTAAATCATGAGGTATTTTTTTATTTTAAAGTTAACTAATCCTTTAAATCTGCCAAACCATCCGATATCGACTTGAGAACACGAAGATAATTTATCTACCAATCTAGTTTAAACTAGACATTTCTTTTCTTTTTAATCCAATAGAGGAATTCCCGAATCTAATGAATTTTTCTGAGCAACAGAATCTCATTAATTTATGATCTGGCAGATTTAAAAAAAAATAATGATTAAGATTTTCATTGAACAGCTACCTTTTCTAGTAGCTTATGTTTACTGACAGTTATTTTTCTACAAAACTATCAACAAACCAAATCGATCAGATATTCTTCAGGCTTCACTACTTCGTTCTGACGCTAGAGGTCAGTGTCCTCAATATTTTCTTTGCAGTTCTTCATATACTCACTACATGTAGAACTTTAATGTGGAATTTATTCCTGGACTCATGTTAATGACATGTAATAATCACCATATCAGATGTTTCATGATCTTCATTAGGTTCCAAACTCAAAAATGTTACTGATTATTCAGTTACAGATTAGTTTGAGTTATTGATTTGTGCATAATTTTTGCATTTCAATTTATTCTTTCAATTTGTTTTACAGCTGTGAAAAATGCACCAGTTTTCAAAGCTCTGCTCAATTTTTGAATACTTTTTCACACCCATATAATGTCTGAATTATTCAATTAATTCTGTACACTCCTAAAAACAAAGGTTACGAAAGAGGGTTTTCACAGTAATGCCATCGAAGAATCATTTTTATTTCCTCAAAAAGAACCTTTCAGTGATCAGTTCTTAAAAGCACCATTTTTTCTTAGTGTGAAGAACATTTTAATAATCTAAAGCCTCTTTTGTGCAATGGAAAGATTGCATGGATGTTGGTTCTTCAGGGAACCATCAATACCAGTTAAGAACCTTTATTTTTAAGAGTGTACATTTAAAAGAAAATGTTTTTTAAGAATATACCAATCCAAAACAGTCGTTTAATACACATAACAGCATTTTCAAAATGACATATCTGACTTTGGACGTGCACAGAAACAATTTGCTTTAGGGTGAGATTTTAATAAATTACAAAAGGATCAAATTGATAAATTCGAACGCTCCTGATCCAAATCAGAGGAGCTTTAAAACAGACTCTCTAGCTGCTGGCATAGAACGCGTAACAGCCGATAGCCTTGGAGCTGGAGGAACTGTCCTTGTTGAAGTTTTCCGACACTTCACACTTGACCGTGGGAGAGTTTTCTGTCCCAGACTCGCTGTGGGAAATCCGCCTCCTTTTGCACACGACCGAGTAAATGCTCGGTTCTGTAGAGTCCGAAGGCTTCAAAGATGCTGTGCCCTCCATCCAGCTCTGACTGAATGTGCTTTCCTCCCGAGATTTGTCCTTGTCAGGCAGGTGTTCATCAGTGAAGTCCGTGGGACTCGGCCTGGGTGACCACGGCAAGCCAGATGTCACTTTCCTCGGGTAGGAGCCTCTTGAACTCCATCCGGCAGTCACGGATGCGAAGGCGGCGTCTGGATAGTAGCCCAGCGAGTGTGCGCTCTGCAGAGGTAAGGATTTGAAGCTGTAAGGTAACAAGGAGCTGGAATAATCGCCCTCGTACGCCGTCAGCTCCAGCTTGCTGCCGCTGGTTTGCTGCACTGAAGTGACCAGCCAGCGCTGTGTGGCGGCAGCATCGTCCGCCGGAGGAGAAAGCATGCTGTTGGTCTGCGGCACAGTCCGTTCGCTGCTGTACAGACGATTGCTGACAAACTGATCCTGAAGAAACGGCTGCATGGCGTAGCGTGCGCTCGGTACGATCTGTTGTGTCCGTGGTGAGTCCGCCGGCGACGGCGTCAGTCTTTCACGCTCCGGAAGTGTGTACATCCTGAAATTCCAATGCATGTTAGTATTAAGTGCGAGTAGTTTTTGGTGAAACATCAGTGATGCACATACTCACGAATCATAGTTATCTCTGAAGCCTTTTGCGAAAGGATTGTGGTCGATCTTGAGTTGAGTGATCTGGAAGAACAACAGAAGTGAAGGTCAATAACTGAGTCCACACATCTTTATTCATGCTCTAAAAGAAAGGCTTGTACATCAGTGTTTTGATAAGCTGTAACAGCAATGAACTGGTTCTCAGGGAAGGTGAAGATCTGAGTCTTAGAGTCTCGTCCTGTGCTTTCAGTCCCGTCGTCGGAAACTTCAACGATGTGAAGCCTCGGCTGGTACTTGTGTAGAGACTGAAGGACAATCATCTGATTTGGAGATACAAATCAGACTATTAACGCCACGTTATTTTCACATAAATGAATTATATATTTAATGGTGGATCACCATGATTTTGCCAAGACGTTCAATCTGGAACAACATTTCTGTCCAAATGTTTAGCCCTAAAGCAATTCCTACACCTAAACAGAACTCTATAACTTATCCCTAAAATCAGAGGGAAATGATAGGTGAATAACACTAAAGCACCAAACTTGACTATACTATAAACTATACACTTGTCACTCAAATCAGATTGGTTGATAGGATGTTAAAAATAAAAGCAATATATCCCTTTATTTAATTTTAACACAAAACAGGCCCCAAAAACAATCTAAACAACTAATTGTTCTACTCTTAAAATAAATAAATATGTGCATTATTTACCTGTGCAGTATTGGCATTTGCTCCCTTGTTGTTTGTTAGCTTCAGTTTACCGAAAGAAATTTCTTGTCTCATCCAATGAGCGCCTGTATTCGGCGATTCGGGGTGGATGTAAATCTTATTCCCTAAAATAATAATAGAAAAGAACAGCATAATAATATGCCTAATAATAATAATAATAGTGCGTATTATTTTTAGTTTCTTCCATACCTTGCATGTTATTGTCGGCTTTCCCGCAGGTGACCCACTTCCCGCCCTGGAATCTCCAGTGGTTTGGATCCGCTAAAACAATCTCCACAAACACATTGTAATGCGTCGTCAGGCTCAAGCCGGTAATATTGAAACTTAGAAATGGGAACATCCGCCTGTGCAGGAATTAAAACAAATCAAAGAACGAACACAAATTATTCTTCAGATATATTCTGAATTATTTATTAAATTGCGGTTTATAGCTACAGCTTTAAACGTTTTTAAAGAACTTAAACCACATCACACTCTTAAGACAATGCACTCATTAAATTTAAAATAAATAAATGCATTTCTTAATTTCTCTAGCTGGTTTCCCAATCTAGTTGTCTAATAAACCTGTTATTGTGCAGTACGATTGTTGGCTCTGCTTTGTTCCTCTTAAGTTGCTTAAAGCGATAAATGCATAAATGCAAAAGTATTGCAACTTCTATTTGAGGAACACTTCAAAAAAGAAGTTTAATTCGACCAGAATTGTCTTTTGGAGCCCCTATTTCTGGTAGCTAAATTTTTTTTTAAATAAAAAACTAGCATACTTTTTGCCATATATTAGCTATATACAAATCGATAAATAATTTTTATGACAATTCTACTGTTCGCTAATCGCGATCGATCTCGTTAGTTCAAAATACGTGTGATCCAATACTGAAACTATCTGCAAACACATTTGAAACATCTGTTCATTTGAAAGCTGTTGTTGTGATTTTTGCCTATACTTTAAAGCGTTCATATTAGACTATTTAAATAAAACATTTTTAAATAGGCTAGATCGATTTGTTTAATTCATACTTAAAATTAAAGGTTCCGAAAAACCTTTTCTGTTTCCCCAAAGAACCTTTCAGTGATCAGATAATAAAAGAACAATGTTTTTCTTTACTGTGAAGAACATTTTAATAAGGTTTTGTGGACCCATCGATGCCAATATAAGAACCTTTATAATTTTTTTAAAGAGCGGACCATTATTACAGAACATCTATTGTCTCAAAATGCCCCCAATCCACACTAAATGTTACCCTCACCTGCCCTGTTTGGTGATGATCATTTCTGTTTGGTGCCGGTGGAATTTGAGCCAAAGCGGCCGGTTGCAGAGATACACCTGAGCTCGGAGTCCCGCTCCGGGAAGAGCCATGGAGCCGATGCCGGACCCGGAGCCTTGATACGAGTGGTAGGCGTTTCCAGAACCGTGTCCAAACTGATAGCTCGTGCTGAACTCGCCGCGTCCTGCACACAGTGACTGACAGAAGCCCGCGGACGGCAGCACAGAGCCGTAGTGCAGCGATGCTGCGTACCGCGATCCATCCGAACCGGCGTACACGCCTCCCGTTTGGCCCGTGTACGGAAACAAGGAACACGGACTCGAACTTTCCTGCGTTTGCTGCGTTGAGCCCATCATGAAATATCGATTGGATCCGAGCCCGTCGAGTATGTAGCGGCCGCTGCTCATGAGTTCATCTTCACAAATGATCGGTGAAACTTTCCCGTCGTCCAGCGCAGAACCGGATCCTTCTCCGGGCATGTTCGGACAAACTCCGTTGATCCGAATCTTGAAGTTTGATAATTCGATCGCCTGGTGTTAATGTCGCGCACTGACGTGCCTCAGCATCACTGCGAACGACAGAATGAATGTGTATATGTCAATAAATTTAACAATAATATAATATGTTAACTTATTATAAACGTACATCTACACATTGATTCTATAGAGTTGATCGCTTTGGTTTTAAATGATTCGGTTTTTGACAGCATTTCAGTCACCGCTACATGAAAAACAAAGTGAAAGTTTTTGCTTTTATGAATCTAAAAAGTAAACAATCCTCCATGGCAATTAGCTAATACCCTAAAATAAAATGTTTTTATTTAAATGGACGCTTATTTGTTTTCATCGTATATTAGCGAACAAATTAAACGTATTAGCCTATTTACTTTGCGAAGTTTATTTGCAATATTATATTCGTTCGTAAAAGGCTATAGTACATTTCATATTTTCCATTAGGCTTATTTTATTTTCTAATATGTGTAGATATCATTTAGTTGTATTTATAAATAAATAGTTTAACAGCATTTTAATTAAATATGTTGTGTTCTCGTCGCTATTATTATCTAAGACCAACTGTTAGTCATCGCTTTATATTTACAGCTCTGTTCATGTTATTCTCCAGCTCAAATCTTCTCCTATGTTGGATTTAATCAAATAACAAATAATAAAGAGTTTCTAATCATATACATGTTTAAACTTGACTTTTCTTTAGTTTATAGCCACTTTATTTCAGACACATAGCTCCTTATATCAATAATAACATATTTAAAGAGCAACAAACGATGGACAACAATGATTAAATGTAAACGTTCCTTCATAACGCATAACTTGGGCATTTTATAATTCATTGTCCATGTTTAGCCTACACAATCTAGACTTTATTTGCGTCACGCGAACATAAACTTAATGTTTTCGATTCTTAGCATTAATTCTTAATTTGTTTTTTGAACAAAAACGGTTAAGGGCTATATAGTTTTATATCTTTAAAAAATAAGTCTTACATTAAACATGATTACATAAATAGTCTGCAAAATGCACACATTTGTGTTAAGACAATTTTGTATTGTTTTGTTTTTAGGCCTATTTTTGAATGACGCGTTAATATCATTTGCGATTCTTTATGCATCAGAGGAAAAATAAGTTTTTTGCGGGTCATTTTTAAGAATATTCTTAAGTTAGTATATTTAACCATGTCTAAACTAACATCTAAAACCTTGCAAAGATTTTGTGTGTGTGTGTGTGTGTGTGTGTAAAATGTGAATGTTTTCTAATTTTGTAGGTTTTATTTTTCATATAATGTTCAACGAGGCTTCAACAATGACTGTCCGGGTTCAGTAGGTAATATTTATAACAATTTAATCATATGTTACTAAATATTTTTCTAAAATTTAACAAACTCATCTGGAGGTCAATGCATTATTGCGTTCAGAGAGGTTAAAGTTGACTGACATTGAGTTACGGTAGAAAAAACAACAACGAAGCTTCTTGCGTATATCCGAAATAACATCAAGCATCACTCGTTAAATACAAAATCAATAACTCACCAGTTTCATCTCCATTTTCTCCACAGATTGAGGTCGAAAACGCTCTTTCATTGAGACCGAAAGCGATAAAAAGAGAAAGAGAGTTCGGCCGGTCCGGATGATTGAGGCTCATGAGGGTCTGAAGCGGAATGAAGGGTAAAACCCGACCGACCGACTGACTGAATGAATGAACGACTGACCGACTGACTGAAGGCACCTGTGATGCTGCTGGATTTATTGATGCGGCTCCATAGCGCCCCCTACTGAGAGTTCATGCCGTTTAATTCACTTCTACTAGCTCTGTTTCAGTAACCATTTTCTCTAGCATTTTATGATTTCAAACATCCAATGCTGCTTTAAATTATTATATATATATATATATTTGTAGTTTTTATACTCCAAAAACGTTTTGATATCACCATATTTTGAGAGGATCAAGCAAACTCAAAAACACATCGACATACATTAAGACAAGAATGATTGTATAACAAAAATAGAGTATTTTGGGGGCAAGTTGTCACATGTGTTGTGGCTACATGTTGTAATTTTACTGAATTTATTAATTGCTAATCTCTTGGGTGAAACATATATGTGCTGATATTTTGTATGATCATTTACATGTTTGATGGTTTGTGAATTTGCTTGGGCTTCGTAATTGTTTTACTGTTTAAATTCTGCCAAATATAAGTCTACACACTAAAAAATTCTGAGTTAAAAACAACCCAAGTTGGACAAACCCAGCGATTGGGTGGTTTTAACCCAACGGTTGGGTAGTTTTGACCCAGCAGTTGGGTAAATGTTTGCCCAGCCTGCTGGGTAGTTTTATTTAACTCAACTATGTATAAAAATTACTGTATTGCTTGTTTAAAATAAACCCAAAGTATGTTGGAAATTAATATTTATCAATATGTTTAATAAATTAACATTTATTAATAAGTTAAATTAATAATGAATTAAACATTTATTAAATTGCTTCACCTTTTCATTATTATGGTTGTCTCTAGTAATTATGTGTCTGATTTTTAATTCCCAACCTATTTTGGGTTCATTTTAAGCCAGACATACAGTAATTCTTAAACAATATTTGGGTGAAATAAAACTGCGTTGTGCAAACATTTAACCCAACTGCTGGGTTTGTCCATTTTCAACCCAACTTGGGTTGTTTTTTTTACAATGTATAATAGGCTTTTTAATGGTTTTCATTGTGACATCTTCTGCGGCATCACTGAGAAAACACCCTTGTGGAAGCTTTATTTCAGCCGTACTGTACGTGATGTCAGAGACGATGATAGATTTGAAGCGTTTGCTTATGTTAACCAAGCCGCAGTTTAACTTACAGTCCAGAAATGAGAATCACAAAATGCATCTGTAGTTTCTTTTCTGCCTTCACAAAGATAATGAAAAAGATAATGACTTTTCTGACACTATTTATGCCTAGAAAGTTGGAGGTGAATCTGGTTTTGTGCGGGTGACAACCACACTGGAGTGTGACACAAAATCAAGTCTCAAGTTTCTAAAAATGCAATTAGTAAAAGCAAAGCACTTTTTGTGCCAAAGTTCATTGTGAATGAACTGGATGCAGTAGATAATGATTTAAAGTTCTTTAGAAGCCCAATATTACAGTCACTGTGATTCAGAATGAAAACATGTGTCACATCATGAGACCTCCCATCATTAAATCTTTAGTCTTTTAGTAGTCCATTAATGTTATGATTTTCAACATTTTATATGAAGGAAATTTTGTGAAACTTGTGTTTATGGTCTGACAGACTGATTTGGCTTCTTCATCATCAATTTATCACACGTTTGATTGCTAATAATCTCCTTTAACCCTGAATCCATTCAAACTTGTAAAAGAAGTGCAGGATTTAGTGAACATGTGTGATTCTGTTCATCAACTGAATATAAACACAGTGTTTGATTGTACATACAGGCTGTTGACATGACATTATTTCTGTAGTCTATATCCGAAAAGTTATATTTGAATAATTTGACCGGACAGCAAAAATGCAGATTGTGTCCATAAATCTAAAATTATCTACTTTTCATCGATTTCAAGTAAAATCACAAACTGTGGCTCTAAAATTTCAAGTAGTTGGTTGGTTCTGTTCTCCATCCTTAAAAATTTTTACTATGTGTCCAACAGGACATAAAAAAGACACTTTTCAAGTTTGTAAGATGCAGAGATTTACCTCCTGCTTTCAAATAAGTTTGTTCAGTGTGTATGGAAGTGAATTTGCTGTTGTTTATTGAGTTCTGCGGTGAAACGCCTCCACATGAGAGTCTGAGCTGGAAACAATGTGTCAAAATGACGGAACACCTTGACATGTGCTGAGAGACACACTCAACACTTCTTACAGAAAACTACACATTACAGTCTTTTTCAACGGATTGCACACATTTGCATCTTTTTTCCAAAACTTTACACACAAATCCAAGAACTGCACACACAAAAAGCAAAACGCCTCACATCTCTTGCCAAATGAAACATTGCATTCGAAATATCACAAACGCGTCTCAAAAGCAATCATTCGTCTCATGTTGCAAACACCTTTGTAATATTCTATTTTTGGATATATCAGTTATTCAAAACCTAACGCTCTTCTTTCATGAGCTCCTCTGTACATTTCTGAAAGTAATTGAAAAATTCACAGTAAACACGAAAGCAAGATTGAAATGAGGAAATTGAGTCGAAGGCCATGAATCAGTGTGTGGATCTGCAGATTCGGTGTGCGAGTTCAGGCTTCAGAAATTGAGTGACAAGTGAGGATTTTGTGTGAAAGCAGATTTTAAAGTAGAAATACTGTAATATTTTCTTGAAAAAAAAAAAACATCTGTTTTATTTACAACTTTGAAAAAATGTATATTTTACAGTGTTTGTGTGCCTGTGTGACCTGAGCTGTTTATGTGTGTGTGAGAGAGTGTGAGTGTGTATATATATATATATATATATGTGTTTGTGTGTATAAGTGTGTATGTGTATAAGTGTGTGTGTGAGAATGTGTGAGTTTATAAATATGTGTTTGTGTGTGAGAGTGTGTTTGTATATATGTGTGTGTTTATTTGTGTGTTTGCATGAGATTGTGTATAAGTGTGTGTGTGTGTATGTGTGTATAAGTGTGTATAAGAGTGTGTGTGTGTGTGTGTGAGAGAGAGAGAGAGAGAGAGAATGTGTGTGTTTGCATATATGTGTGTGTATATTTGTGTGTTTGCATGAGATTGTGTATAAGTGTGTGTGTATAAGTGTGTGTGTGTGTGTATGTGTGAGAGAGAGAGAGAGAGAGAGAATGTGTGTGTTTGTATATATGTGTGTGTATATTTGTGTGTTTGCATGAGATTGTGTATAAGTGTGTGTGTGTGTATGTGTGTATAAGTGTGTATAAGAGTGTGTGTGTGTGTGAGAGAGAGAGAGAGAGAGAATGTGTGTGTTTGTATATATGTGTGTGTGTATATTTGTGTGTTTGCATGAGATTGTGTATAAGTGTGTGTGTATAAGTGTGTGTGTGTGTGAGAGAGAGAGAGAGAGAATGTGTGTGTTTGTATATATATGTGTGTGTATATTTGTGTGTTTGCATGAGATTGTGTATAAGTGTGTGTGTATAAGTGTGTGTGTATAAGTGTGTGTGTGTGTGAGAGAGAGAGAGAGAGAATGTGTGTGTTTGTATATATATGTGTGTGTATATTTGTGTGTTTGCATGAGATTGTGTATAAGTGTGTGTGTATAAGTGTGTGTGTGTGTGTGTATGTGTGAGAGAGAGAGAGAGAGAGAGAATGTGTGTGTTTGTATATATGTGTGTGTATATTTGTGTGTTTGCATGAGATTGTGTATAAGTGTGTGTGTGTGTATGTGTGTATAAGTGTGTATAAGAGTGTGTGTGTGTGTGAGAGAGAGAGAGAGAGAGAATGTGTGTGTTTGTATATATGTGTGTGTATATTTGTGTGTTTGCATGAGATTGTGTATAAGTGTGTGTGTATAAGTGTGTGTGTGTGTGTGTGTGTATGTGTGAGAGAGAGAGAGGTAGAGAATGTGTGAGAGTGTATAAATGTGTTTGTGTGTGTGTGAGAGAGAGTGTGTGTGTGTGTGTGTGTGAGAGAGAGTGTGTGTGTGTGTGTGTGTGTGTGAGAGAGAGTGTGTGTGTGTGTGTGTGTGTGAGTGGGTTTGCACATGTGTGTGTTTGTGTATATTTTTGTGTTGGCATGTGTGTGTATGTATATATGTGTTTGCGTGTGAGAGTGTGTTTGCATATTTATTTGTGTATATATTTGTGTGTTTGCATGAGTGTGTGTGTATAAGTGTGTGTGTTTGAATGTGTGTGTATAAGTGGGTGTGTGTGAGTGTATAAGTGTATAAGAGAGAGAGAGTGTGTGTGTGTGTGTGTGTGTGTGTGAGAGTGTGTGGGTTTGCATATGTGTGTATAGGTGTGTGTTTATATGTGTGTGTGTGTGTGTGTTTGTGTGTTGGCATGTGTGTGTGTGTGTGTATATAGGTTTATGAATGTGTGTGTATAAGTGTGCATAAGAGTGTGTGTGTGTGTGTGTGTGTGTTTGTGTGTTGGCATGTGTGTGTGTGTGTAGTGTGTGTGTGTGTGTGTGTGTGTGTGTGTTAGACCACCAGCTCAGCTCAGACTGTCACCTCACCTGCTGCAGTCAGACACAGGCGTGTGTCTCCTCAGGTGTTGACCAGCGTCTGTGGGTTCGTTTCCACTGAAGCTCTCAGAAGGCTTTGAACACACATCTGTGAGAGTCGGGCTCAGACCCAGCTGGCATCTGATCACAAACCTCAATCTGATCGTCTTACACGTTTGTGAGGTTTGTCGCGTCTCTTCTAGTTTCCCATGAAGGCTTCAGCGGGAGCTTGTGCTCGCGTCGAGAGAAGAAGAAGCCCTGCTGTATTTGGAAAATTCACATCAGAAGTGGCATTTCCAAACGTCCGAGTCTCTGCTGTGACGTCAGGGTCGGCTCTGATCGAAAGCTTCGTTCTGAAGTGAAGTCAGTCAGTCAGATCAGGGGAAATCTCTGCTGAAGATGGATGTGGGAGGTGTCAAACCCTTGAGAAAGCATCTCTGCTTTCAGATTCGATCCTGCCCCGTCACTCCTGTTGTGATTTGTTAACGGTTGTTTCGCTTGTGCTTGTCAATATATTCTCAGAGAAAAGCCTTCGCACTCCCACAGACGCTCCTGCTATGAGAAACACAGACTCATATGAGTGAGCTGTGATCATCTGCCCCAGCAACACTTCGTCATTCATCATTTACCCTTTAGAGGGGAAACGCTCGGGCCTGTGTGTGTTTGTGGTGTCTCCTCTGCGGCGTCTCATTGGTGCTGGAGATGTGTCTGTTATATACAGCAGTCACACCGTCAGCTAACATGAACGTGGACATGTTCATTAACACATGCTGTGAAAATATACTGTCCATTATTAGTTCAGGGGAGACCTGAGTGTGAAGAGTTCCAGATTGATCCGTCAGGATTTGTTTCTTCCTTTAACATCTGAAGATTCTCTTCCGTCAGTTTTGATCAGTTCACACACACATTTGATTATTTGTGTTGTTCATCGGAAACGAATGGGAGACGGATTTGTGTGTTTGCTTTGTGTGTGTGAGAGAGAGACAGCGTGTGTGTTTGTGTGTGTGTGTTTGTGTGTGTGTGTGAGAGAGAGAGTGTGTTTTTATAAGTGTGTGTGTGTGACCTGAGCTGTTTGTGTGTGTGTGCTTGTATGTGTGTGTGTGTGTTTGTGTGTGTGAGAGAGAGTGAGTGTGTGTGTGTCCTGAGCTGTTTGCTTGTGTGTGTGTGTGTGTGTGAGAGAGAGAGAGTGTGTGTTTATAAGTGTGTGTGTGTATGTGTGTGAGAGTGTGTGTTTATAAGTGTGTGTGTGTGTGTGTAAGTGTGTGTGACCTAAGCTGTTTGCTTGTGTGTGAGTGTGTGTATAAGTGTGTGTGTGTGAGAGAGAGTGTGTGTATAAGTGTGTGTGTGTGTGTGTGTGTGTGTGAGAGTGTGTGTTTATAAGTGTGTGTGTGTGTAAGTGTGTGTGACCTAAGCTGTTTGCTTGTGTGTGAGTGTGTGTATAAGTGTGTGTGTGTGTGTGTGTGTGAGAGTGTGTGTTTATAAGTGTGTGTGTGTGTAAGTGTGTGTGACCTAAGCTGTTTGCTTGTGTGTGAGTGTGTGTATAAGTGTGTGTGTGTGTGTGTGTGTGAGAGTGTGTGTTTATAAGTGTGTGTGTGTGTAAGTGTGTGTGACCTAAGCTGTTTGCTTGTGTGTGAGTGTGTGTATAAGTGTGTGTGTGTGTGTGTGTGTGAGAGTGTGTGTTTATAAGTGTGTGTGTGTGTAAGTGTGTGTGACCTGAGCTGTTTGCTTGTGTGTGAGTGTGTGTGTGTGTGTGTGTGAGAGAGTGTGTGTTTATAAGTGTGTGTTTATAATTGTGTGTGTGTGTGTATGTATCTGTGTGTGTATGTTTGTTTGTTAAAAACATGCTCAAAATGTGAATAAATTGATTATAACTACAGCATAAATATATTTTAGCACCATAAAATTCCCCAGAAATTCTAATTATTAAATAAAAATCATTATCGAACTAAAATACAGTCCAATCATTTCATTGAAATAAAAACAAAAAACCAATTCTGTCATTTTTGACCGACACAAAAGCAGCACCAGAGGATTAAATGAAGACACAAAGAAAAATTATAAAATAAAGTCTTGTTTTTGTTGTTGTTGTTGAGTTTGTGCCTAAAACAAGAACAAATATCTGCAGGCTCAGAGAAATACACTCAATCCAAAGGGAAAACAAGATCATTTTAATACGTAATATCTTCAGTCATTCATGTTTGTGCTGGAAAACAAGACAGAAGCACTGAGGAGGAGCATCACTTTTTCATGCACACTGCCCGTGGCAGAGCGTGGTGCTCGCGACAGTTTGAGGGTTCGATTCCCAGCGAACGCTGAACCGATCAAGTGTATATCTTGAATGCGGCGTGAGCAGCTTCAGACACGAACCGCGAGCCCCGTCAGGACGGCTGAACTCGCTGCCAGAGCGTTAAGGGCAGCAGACAGTGGGGAGTTTGCTCAAATACTCGCTTCCCCTGCGCTTTCTTTTTGACACGTCTAAAGGGTCCTTTCTGTCATGATGCCACTCTTCCCTGTAGTTTCCAGGCGGGGGGAAAGAGCCCGTGACCTCGGCACCAATGTCTTGGCAGGGTGGTTTTGCGCGAGCAGAAGGGCCGAGCGCCGAGTGCTGCCAGATACACGGCAATATGATGCTCAAAATGCAATTCAGATTATGCTCTTCCTTCTCTTTAGCAGTTTGTTTGCATCATTTTCCCGCCAACCAACAGCAACCGAAAGAAATCCTACAGACGTCGATACAGGGATGAACGCTTCCAGACTGCGATGTGAAATCGACAGACTGAGGGATAGAAAATTGGGTGAGTATTTGGACGCCAGAAGGTCAAGCCCCTTTTTGACCCTCCCTTTTCGCCCCCCACGTCTATATTTATGGTCTGCTCCTGTCTCATGTAAAGAACAACAGCAGGAGCGGACCATCACATTTGGTCCCCAGCGTGGGGGCCGTTGGTAAGCCGAAGCGTTCCAGCTTTCCCACCGAGCCTCTCTTCTGCTTCTCTGCGAATATTCCGGCTTTCCTCATTTGCATCTGCTAATTAGATCCTGTTAGCATCATTTTGTACATGACGCCCCTCTAAAGCAAACCAATGAATACATCCACTTGTAAAGAATATAACAACGCTGTTAAAGATACTAATTGACTTATGTAAGAGGGACCATTTCCCATTTTATCTGCGTATTCCCAAATGCTTTGTCTAATTAAATAAGGACTCTTGGAGGATGAAATACCTCCTGACCAGCTCGTTTAACGGAGACTCTCTTGCTGTCAAGATTTAATGTGTGGTCACATTAGTATAGAAGCTTGTGTATGAATACGCTTTCAAACCAAGCAGCTTTCTGTTTCAAATTCACATAACCCACTTGAATCTGAGCGAAATCTGTGCTTCGAATTTTTTCGCACTCACGTAAAACTCCGGAACGGATTCCTATTGGAACGACTGGATTTTGTCCACAAATATTTGCCACCGTTACGTTGTTTGTACACTGGAATGAAGCAGAGCAAAAGGTTTTTGCTTCACGCTTGTGCGGTGAATTGTGGGATTGACAGCAGACCGGAGAAAGTTCTCGACTTTATGCAAATGTCAAGCAAAAAACGAGGGCATTTCCATACCAATTATTGGAAAAATTGTCCCAATATTTGATATTTTTCAATGCTACTCTACATTACGCACCGCTCTGATTGTTGTTATGATGACAGACAGTTATTTATTAATAGTTTTTTAGTTATATTTATGGGCTTTTTGTGCCTTTATTTGGAGAGGACAGTAGAGAGCATTGGGCGTAGAGAGGGGGCAAAGGACCTCGAGACTGGAATTGAACTCTGACCACTAGGCTATCGGCGCTGACTAAAAAGTTACATTTGCAGCAGTCTAACAGCGCTCGTCAATGTCAAAATAATGGCCAATCAGATTAAAGAAGGCGGGGCTTACTTTTCACTGGAGACGAGTGTGAATTCCAACGCGACGCTTTTAGTTTTTACAGTGAAAGAGTGCATGCGGGGTGATATATAAGTAGCTAAAAACTGTTTAACGAGTCACGGTAACATACAGTGATGCAAACTACTCAACTTTTTTATGGAATTTCTCCATTTTGAATTGAAAATACGCTAACATTTCATTCATAAATGAATGTGACGAGACAAAAGATGTTTTTTACATCGGCACTGAGCGGAGTTTTTTGCAGCTGAAGTGGACATTCACGGTTACGGATAAAAATATATTTTGTTAATAAAATATATTGCGAATCAGAAAGTACGTGCACCACCAGAGTTTTGTAACCATGCATACCTGCGCGTGTAATTTTTTTGCAGTAATTAGTTTATCCACAAAGTGGCAATCGTGCCTCTGGGGGCGTCGATTCACAAGGTAGTCGTAGAAAAACTGCACAAACAGAACGGAGCAGAACACATGCAAGCTACAGCAACAGTGGAGGCCTATATAGACGAGAGATTGTGTGAAGAGGTTAGAAAATACAACTCTAGCATGAAAGAGGTTTACATGAGTTGTAACTCATGGCGAGAGCGACTGCGTCGAACGCCTGTGTACGTGTACGAGTCAAATGAAGTATACTTTCCAAGTATACTTTCTATAGCATACGTAAAAAAAAAACAAACAAAAAAAAAAAAAAGTATTTTTTTTTAAATACTTGAAAGGCCTTTTGACACCATTTTAATCTAAAACCTGAAAACCTTTTATGTGTTTTGGCAGTTCATTGAAACGACAACAGCGTTTTGGGGGTCTGAAAACGCAAACGTTTCAAAACGGGTTCAACGTGCAAATGTGGCTTTCAAACTACAAAAAGTTAAATTTGTAAAAACGGTGAAGTCATGCGCATGTGTATTACATGTTCAGTCTATAGGCACTTAGTTTCCTTTACAAAGTGACATCGCTAACTGCTTGTCTGGCATACATAATACAGTGTTTTTAATCTTTTTTGTGGATCCTTGTAAATGGGATCATTTTGACTATGTTGTCTGTATGAAAAAAAAAATTTACATTTACATTTTTAATACATCATTGTCGTGTAAACGTACCCAAATCTGACCACCTGACAGGAGGGCAAGCCATTTACTAAAAATGGAAAAGTTTATTCTTTGTACAGTTGACAACGTTATCAAAACGGATCTGTGCAAACGACTAAAAATGCTGTATTACTCATGCCAGACAAGTAGATGGCGATGTCACTTTGTAAAGAAAGACTATATGCATTCTCTTACGCATGCCTATCACATTATTTTCACAGTTTACTGCACTTTGATATTCTTCTCTTTATTCCCCTATAGCGGCTAATAAATCAGAATTCTCGCACATTCACAGAAAACACCTTATTTTCTCATTTGAAAAATAAGGCGGATAGACTAAACACGTAATACGCGTGTGCAAGACATCACCGTTTTCACAGATTCGTGGTTTTGTAGTTTACACAGAGACTATAGCTATCGTTTTCAAAAATGTTTACTTTGAAACCCGTTTGCGTTTTCAGTTTGCCGTGTAAATGAACGGCCAAAACAGTTGAAAACTCTGAAATGTAAACAGCTCCTAAAACTGCAGGTTTCTAGCCTGTGTTATTTTGAAGCACTTTGTAGGTCGTTTAGTGTCGGCAATTTCCCCCCAGCAGTTTTTTTTCACATGCATTTGTAACATCAAAGTATATCTATAGTATATGGGTACTGTCCCATCCTATGGCCTATCGGAGTTTCAAATTTAATTGTGCACGCGGACATGCACGTGCAATGCTGCATGCAGGACTGAAAGACGCGTGGCTCGGTACAAACACGCGTAGCGTAACATAGGATTGCATGCTAGTTGCATAATATATGCCATATATAATTCCCAAAGATATAATACACAGCATATGGGTTATATTGTGCAGTATTCAGTACATCAGCAAACTCACTGAAAAAAGGGGGCGGGGCATTTTCTGCAATTCCAGCGGGAATCTCGTGTCACTTTGTGAAAAACAATTTAGCGCGAGTTCGTTGATTTATTATCATTCCAGCGCACTTCCCACTGGTGAATATTTGAGCTTCATTTGAGTCATTGATTGATTTATTGTTTCTGAGGTTAATCACTTTCCCAGAGGTATTTTGTAAGCTCTTTATCTTCACAAACTTAAGCCAGAGGTAATTAATCCGATTTCTGTAGGTGCAGCGCAGAAATGCATCAGGAATCAAATATCAAGCGTGACTAGTACATCAGTTTCCCTGACAGCATCATCTTCACTTCATCAAAAGTTCAATCATTTGTATAGTCTGCGACTGCTTGTCTAATCATTTCAGAATGCATTATTATTTTTCCTTGATTTATACTGTTATGGAAGAACGCATTGCGTTGACTTTTGATTAGATATCAGCTTTCATTTTTCCACTATACTATAGGCTTGTTTAATCGCTTTACAAAATCACTGCCACCGTTTGTTCTTAACTTTGGGAGAACCTTGCCAGAACGTTCTCTGTGAGGTGTGGAGTCACTGTGAATCAGTTAAGCATTGATTTGTGTTGCGTAAAGTTGTCAGATCTGTTTCGTTATTCAATGTTATGTTAAAATAGTGTTTTTATTTTTACTTTTCAATAAAAATCTAATGAATGGTGAAACTTTTCATCTTCTCTGTGCTTTCTTGCAGATGTGTGAACACGTTCACATGTGGAGGGTCATGCTGCTCGTCGTCCTCGAGGCAGATTCAACCACTCGCTTCTGTTTCTGTATGTGCTCAGGTCTGTCAAAACCACTGGGTTCTTCTGGAGAGACTCGCCTCATTACATTTAACTGCCTGGTGCGATATCTTACGCGATACAAAGTGACAGTAAAGAGAGAATTGAGGGTAAAAGTGCAGTTTTCCTGCCTTAAGCCTGGGATTAAAGAGGAAAACAGAGATTTACAGGAACATTTCACCCAAAAACCAACATTATATTCTCATTCCATTGTGTGTCCAAACCTGGATGTTATTTTTTTTCTGTGGATTTGAAAATTTATCCATAAAAATGTAAGTTGTACAGGTTTGGAAAGACATGATGGTGAACATTGATTATTATCTGGTTACACTTTACAATAAGGTTCCATTTGTTAATGTGTCAACATGAACTTGTGTTGTTCAATTGGTTGAGGTTGATTTGGAAAGTAATTAGTAATAAGTAATGCAATTCTTTTTACAGCAATCTAATTACACTGTTGAAGATGTAGTATAGTAATTAGTAGCTAGTAATTACTTTTTTAGAGAAACTTACCCAGCAATGATTATTTTAAGCCTTTTCAGATGTTAAAATGATCTGAAATGGTCTGCAAAAGTAGTGTGTTTTTGTGGGTTGTGATCATTAACACACGTAGAGATGAACGCACAGCTCAGGGAACATTCTCAGAACGCTCTCTCAAAGTTATGAACAAACGTTCTTCCATTAACGTTAATAGAAGGTTCGTTCAAAGTTATCTGGTCTTTAATAATGTTCTCAAAATGTTAGCACAAAAACACGTTTAATGAAACGTTTTAGTTGGACATTTTTAAATGTAACTACTTGTTTCAGAATGTTCAAAAGTAACATTTCAAAAGTAACATTCAATGTTTGCAAGATTTTTAAATGTAACTACTTGTTTCAGAATGTTCAAAAGTAACATTTCAAAAGTAACGTTCAATGTCTGCAAGATTTTTAAATGTAACTACTTGTTTCAGAATGTTCAAAAGTAACATTTCAAAAGTAACATTCAATGTTTGTGGCATTTTTAAATGTAACTACTTGTTTCAGAATGTTCAAAAGTAACATTTCAAAAGTAACGTTCAATGTTTGCAAGATTTTTAAATGTAACTACTTGTTTCAGAATGTTCAAAAGTAACATTTCAAAAGTAACATTCAATGTTTGCAAGATTTTTAAATGTAACTACTTGTTTCAGAATGTTCAAAAGTAACATTTCAAAAGTAACGTTCAATGTCTGCAAGATTTTTAAATGTAACTACTTGTTTCAGAATGTTCAAAAGTAACATTTCAAAAGTAACATTCAATGTTTGTGGCATTTTTAAATGTAACTACTTGTTTCAGAATGTTCAAAAGTAACATTTCAAAAGTAACGTTCAATGTTTGCAAGATTTTTAAATGTAACTACTTGTTTCAGAATGTTCAAAAGTAACATTTCAAAAGTAACGTTCAATGTTTGCAAGATTTTTAAATGTAACTACTTGTTTCAGAATGTTCAAAAGTAACATTTCAAAAGTAACATTCAATGTTTGTGGCATTTTTAAATGTAACTACTTGTTTCAGAATGTTCAAAAGTAACATTTCAAAAGTAACGTTCAATGTTTGCAAGATTTTTAAATGTAACTACTTGTTTCAGAATGTTCAAAAGTAACATTTCAAAAGTAACGTTCAATGTTTGCAAGATTTTTACATGTAACTACTTGTTTCAGAATATTCAAAAGTAACATTTCAAAAGTAACGTTCAATGTTTGCAAGCTTTTTAAATGTAAATAATTGTTTCAGAATGTTCAAAAGTAACATTTCAAAAGTAATGTTCAATGTTTGTGGCATTTTTAAATGTAACTACTTGTTTCAGAATGTTCAAAAGTAACATTTCAAAAGTAACATTCATTGTTTGTGGCATTTTAAATGTAACTACTTGTTTCAGAATGTTCAAAAGTAACATTTCAAAAGTAACATTCAATGTTTGTGGCATTTTAAATGTAACTACTTGTTTCAGAATGTTCAAAAGTAACATTTCAAAAGTAACGTTCAATGTTTGCAAGATTTTTAAATGTAACTACTTGTTTCAGAATATTCAAAAGTAACATTTCAAAAGTAACATTCAATGTTTGTGGCATTTTAAATGTAACTACTTGTTTCAGAATGTTCAAAAGTAACATTTCAAAAGTAACGTTCAATGTTTGCAAGATTTTTAAATGTAACTACTTGTTTCAGAATGTTCAAAAGTAACATTTCAAAAGTAACGTTCAATGTTTGCAACATTTTTAAATGTAACTACTTGTTTCAGAATGTTCAAAAGTAACATTTCAAAAGTAACGTTCAATGTTTGCAAAATTTTTAAATGTAAATAATTGTTTCAGAATGTTCAAAAGTAACATTTCAAAAGCAACGTTCAATGTTTGCAACATTTTTAAATGTAAATACTTGTTTCAGAATGTTCAAAAGTAACATTTCAAAAGTGACGTTCAATGTTTGTGGCATTTTTAAATGTAACTACTTGTTTCAGAATGTTCAAAAGTAACATTACAAAAGTAACGTTCAATGTCTGCAAGATTTTTAAATGTAAATACTTGTTTCAAAATGTTCAAAAGTAACATTTCAAAAGTAACGTTCAATGTTTGTGGCATTTTTAAATGTAACTACTTGTTTCAAACTTTAAAAAGTAATGGTCAATGTTTGCAAAACATTTTGATTGGATGTTACTAACTCAATAGTTACTACTTACTAGTTTCAAATGTTTTATTTAAAAAGCAATGTTTGCGAAGTGATAAAACAGAATGTTCCCTTAATGTTTTCCCTAACGTTCACATAACCAAGAACAAACCTTTTTTTAAAAAAACCTGCACCTTCAGAGAACATTCAGAAATGGTGTTTTCATATTTTTGTTAGCTGATGTGTCTTTCAGCTGTCATCTAAACATCATCAAGCACATTTGACCAAAATATGAAAGCAAATGGTTTTTCCACCTCACGGCCTTCATTAGAGCCATGTGTCTTTTGTTCTCCTCAGACCTTTGCATTCTGCCTTTTGTCTGCCAGCAGCCGTCGGACCGAAGCGTTTCTGCTCAGCAGGTCCGAACTTCTCCGTGCAGTAATTAACCTCTCTGAGAAGAGCGCAGGACGTGTATGTAAGAGAGAAATAAATAAAGAACTATATAAGAGCCCAGAGCAGAATGGATTCTGAGAGCGTCTGTCTCGTGTGCACGATCCCATTCAAAGCAGCCGGCGTCCTTCCTCCTCTACCTCTGCTCCTCATCCTCGTCTTTTTAACACATGTGAGCTGCAGCATGTAATGAAGGAGAACTGTGATATGTGGGGCCGAGAGCAGATCTTTCTCTCTTAATGAATACAGAAAACACAGCGTCTGAATGGACGAGCTCAGGCTCCTGCTGAAGAAGGCCATCTGACGCCGGCTCTTATTAAAGCACATAAAGCACAGGCAGAGAAAGTAATTTTGTTCGATCCTTTTCTCCTGGTGGCTTCTGCCACTTTTTTACGGAGGGGCTTTTATGGAGCTCATAATTATTTCGGTGAGTGGCCTCAAGCACAAACCCGGGAGTCTTTGTATCTTTTTGACATTTTGCGGAGAAAATGGATGTCATATTAACATTACTGTCATTTCTGTTTCAGCAAGACAAGTTCATAACCAAGCACATGTTTTATTAAAACACTTGTATGTTTTATGCTCATTATTGGGTTTTAGCATTTGATATTCAAAAGACTGAATATGAATAATTTGACCAAGTTCCATCTGGTATTTTAGACTGATAATATCTGTTTGTTTGGTAACACTTTTCAATAAATTCCCATTAGTTATAATGCTTTAACTAACATTGATAATGAGCAATACATTTCTTACAGTATTTATTAATGTTGATTAACAAATGGAACCTTGCGAAGTGTTACTGTTTTTTGTTGTTTTTTTTAAACTGTTTTTATTCTCATCTTTTTTGCTATTGATAAATGTAACAACTTGTTTCAAAACATTCAAAAGTAACATTTCAAGAGTAATGTTCAATGTTTGCAACATTTTTAAATGTAACTACTCGTTTCAAATGCTCAAAAGTAACATTTCAAAAGTAATGTTCAATGTTTGCAACATTTTTAAATGTAACTACTCGTTTCAAATGCTCAAAAGTAACATTTCAAAAGTAATGTTCAATGTTTGCAACATTTTTAGATATAACTGCTTGTTTCAAAACATTAAAAAGAAACATTTCAAAAGTAACATTCAATGTTTGCAACATTTTTTAAATGTAACTAGTTTCAAAACATTAAAAAGTAACATTTCAAGAGTATCGTTCAATGTTTGCAACATTTTTAGATGTAACTAATTGTTTCAAAACATTAAAAAGTAACATTTCAAAAGTAACATTCAATGTTTGCAACATTTTTAAATGTAAGATAAATATTTGCTATTTCTGGTGTTTTTATGTCATAATATTGGCATGCAATACATTCACAATTACTTACAGTTAAAGTGAATATAGTGACACTTAGTTATTAACACTACTTAACTACATTTAGTTAACATGAACAATACTTCTACATCATTTATTAATCTTAATGTCAATCTCAACATTTACTAATTAAGATCAAATGTTGTATCTGTTAATATTAGATAATGCACCTTGAATTATAACAAACATTAACATTAACAAAGGTTATTTAATGCTGTAAAATTATATTCCGCAATTGTTAGTTACTGCATTATTAGTATTATAAAAGGTTACTGATTTTTCATGTTAATGTTTTTTTTATTTTTTTTTTAATGACACATGAAACAGGAAATAAATGGTAAGGACAGGTGCAGTTTTCCTGGAAACAGGTATTACACTAGATATTACACATTTCCTGAAACGCTACAATTTTTTTGAGCGTTTGTAAAAGCAAGAGGCCTTTAGGGAGCTGGTGTTGTGTCTGTGCTGCGTCTCAGGCCTTGAGAATGAGTGTGAAAGGACTCCAGGCTTCAGACGTTGTCGTCTTTATTTGAGCTTTGATGTTGAATCATGTCACAGCGGATCTAACAGACCTGCACTTGTGATCGGACTCGACCTGCGAAGATGGGCTCTAAAATTCACTTAGGCTAAAAAAAACAAAAACAAAGAGAGAACGAAAACACTGTGACACAAGAGCCCAGAGGGCAACAGTGTGTTTTCACTCATTTCTGCCTCTAAATGTCCAAAACTAGATTAGTTACAAGCAGTTTCTGAGTGAAAATTGTTTCAAAGTTAATCCCACACCAATTTTTGTTAAGTGCATTCAGAAAAGTTGGACATGCATATATGACTTTATAGTTATATTTTGATGAAATGAAAAATCAGGTATGCTGAGATTTTCTATATAACATATATTGTTTTAATTGTTCAATATTTTGTCTCATATTTGATGAAGTATGCTCTAACTCAATCGCTCTAGCGCCACCAACTGTCCAAAGCTGCACTCATATTTATGCTATTAACTTTTAAAAGTTTTTTTCCGCCATTTTCCAAAAAAAAAAACTTGTTCGAAATCATCCTATTTTCATCCGATTTTCATCAAATTTGGCTCAGATCATCTTAAGACCATGCTGGCTAAAATTTATTAAAAGCTTTTTGATAAAACCAATTTTTAAATAACGTGCAAACGAATTTGATTAAGAGCACGCCAAATTGGATGCAGTGCTATATCTCTGCAACGCTTGAGCGTATTGAGACAAATCTTGGCACATGTTATCACAAGCATGACCTGAGGCTACATGCAATGTTTCGGCACAGCGCCACCTACTGGTCATGAGATATGAAAATGGCTATTTTTTTCCCCAAAAATCATAAAACTTGTCTCTTTTGATTCAGTGCTGAATACTGAGTCGAATTATTCCCAATATTGGGTGTCAGCCATTTAGAATTTTGTCATAAAATGCTGTATTTTATAAATGCATTAGCGCATCGTTCCCGCCAGGTTCCGAAAAACTTCATCCGATTTTCAGAAAAATTGGCTCAGATCATCTTTAGACCATGCTGGCAAAAAGTTTTTAAAAGGTTTTTGATAAACCCCACCGTTCTTAAATACGGCAAATTGGATGTGAGGCTTTATCTCTGGAACACTTTAGTGTATTGAGACAAATCTTGGCACATGTCATCACAAGTCTGACCTGAGGCTACATGTAATGTTTCAACACAGCGCCACTTACTGGTCAGGAGATATGATAATGGCTATTTTTGCTTATAACTTCTGAACGTCTTACCCATAAATTATAAAATGGATCTCTTTTGATTCAGTGCTGAATACCGAGTCAAATTATTCCCAATATTTGCCATTTTGGGTGTCAGCAATTTAGAATTTTGTCGTAAAATGCTGTATTTTATGAACCCATTAGCATGGTGCCGATGACAAAAACGTTTTGTAACAAAAAAGTTTACAATATTGTATAAAGCGCTATAGAAATAAAGTTGACTTGAATGTTTCTAGGAGTTTTCTGATCTCTGGAGGGATCTGGTCCCTCCTTCAATTTGCATCTGGTAGTTTTTTCACCTGCTTTATTATTATTATTATTTCAATATGCATTGCATTAGGAAGCATCACTAATGAAAACCTTACATGATGTGAATTTCCCTCTTATCTCAACACTTAAACTCAGCACCAGAGTCCAGCTCAGTGTCGCACATGTTAACCAGCACATCTTGGGTGAGTTTGGCATCGCTCCGGTCCATTGCATGTTGGTAGTGATGAGGTTCACCCCAAGCTTTTGCCTCCAGCCATCCCTCCTCCCCTCCCTAGTCTTCTGCTTGATTACTCATAATGTAATTTTAATTAAAACTGCGGTGTCAAAGGGTTTTGCGAGCCCAGATTGCAGCACTGTGGAAGCTCCTCACTTGGTTCAGAGGAAATGCATCCTGACACCACCGGGACGCCGAGATAAACAAAAGCTGCTGCTCTTTATAGGGCATGTTATCATGGTGAGTCTGGTCATGAACGGCCAGCCTGCAGCGAGCGATCATTTATTTTTACATCCATCAGTCCTGACGGGCGAGTGACCGCTGCGTTTCTGATCATACAGTATCTGCATATCTGATTATTGTAATCAGCACAAGCACAAGTTGTAATCTGCTGCCTAACATGTTCATTGTGTCTGCTTAAATGAATACAAGTTAACTGAGCATGTATTATATTTTAGCTATATATCACTGCCATATAGACATTATTCTGACACACAGTCATCTCTAGCTGATAACAGACACTGAAACAAGCATTTTCTGTGTAGCTGAAAAAAGCCCATGCAAAAAAATAAACTACTAGTTGTGATTTTTTTTTTTAGAGTGTATAAACTCGGAATTGCAAGAAATGAAGTCAGAATTACGAGATAAAAATGACGTGTTCTAATTGTGAGTTTATATAACAATTCAGAGAATCAGAATTGTGAGATATAAACTTGCAATTGCAAGAACTTAAAATAACAATTCTGAGATAAAAAGTAGCAGTTACCTTTGTTATTTTTCATTCTGTGGCGAAAACAAGCATCCATATTTAGCCAAGCATATGCTTCACTAAAATACATGTATGTTTAATTCTTATTATTTGTTTGTTTTTTAAAATAATGATTGTTTTCCAACAGGTTTCCCAAACACTCCTACTGACCGAATCTGTAAGACTTTACCCATAATTTTGTCATGATTTACTCTCCCTCATGTCGTTCTTGATGCATATGCTGTTCTTTTTCGAGGATTTTTATTCTTCACATAAGACTTTTGTATGACTTGAGAGCATTTGGGATAGCCTTATGATGTTTTAGCCTTCATCAGTCGTGGCCGTTATTGTTGCTAACAAAAGAGCTGCTTAAAAAAATCTCCTTTTGTGTTCCACAGAAAACAGCAAATGGAGCGACATTAGGGTGAGTAAATGGCTGTCAGGCTTTGCTTGTTCATGGTGATGTTTGTAACCTGATTATCAAGCAGAAGAGGATAAAATATTCTGAATGATATCAATCCACAATCTGACTTGTGATGCAGCCTGGAATCACGTTACTGTCCACTTTAGACATACTATTTATAAGTAACTTTGCAACTACATGTAGTATTAGTAGACTGACCAGATCCAGAAGGCTGAAGTGATTGAGTCGGGGTGTAAAGGAGGAGCAGATTGCAAAGATAGCAGGGAGCCGAGCCATGTAAAGATTTTAAAGTGAGCATTAGTATTTTGTACTTGATACGATAGGACATCAGCAACCAGTGGAGATAAAAAAAAATAGGGCTGATGTGGGTGTGGGTGAGAATTATTGCAGCAGAGTTTTAATATATTGCAATCTGGCAATGGAGCTAGCAGGCAAGCCAGTGAAAATGGCATTACAGTAGTCAAGACATAATGAAACAAATGCATGAATGACTGTTTCTGCATCTTTGATGGAGGGACGGAGCTGTGCAATGTGATGTAAGTGAAAAAAATGCTGTTTTGAGTTCTTATGAAACTCTAAGATGAGAAAGGAATCAGAAATAACACCTCGATTTTTCACAGTTCAGGGTGGTTTGATGAGAGTACTTGCAATCTCACATGCAAAGTCAGTTGGGATTTTACTAGTAAGTGACAGGGTTTCAGTAATAATAATCTCAGTTTTGTTCATGTTTAGTTTAGTTTTTTTTATTTATTTATTTTTTTTATCAAAGTGAGTGGATAGAGCAGGCTTACAGATTTAGATGTCACCAGAGAAGAAATTATAATTAAAAACATGTCGGTGTAAAATCTGAGCCAGAGGTTTCTGTAGATGAGGAATAATAATGGACCTAGAACTGAACCCTGAGGCACACCTTGCTTCAGAGGAACAGTAGGAGATCCTGCAGTGAAATGTAAAAGTGTCTACCAGAGAGATAGAAGGAAAACGAAGAAAGACCAAAACTCAGGAGAAGTGGAAGTAAATCATGACAGACAGTATCAACTGAGGTCGAGTTGTAGAAGTATAGAGAAAGAGCCAGATCCAGATAGAAAGGGATCAAAGAGATTATTTTCAGCTATAAAAGCTGGGAGGAAACAATACTTTCCAGTAATTTGGCAATAAATGGTATATTTGAAATGGGACGATAATTCGAATTGACAAGTCAAGGTTGGGTTTCTTGAGAACTTGGGTAACAGCAGCTGTTTAAAGTGGCAAGAGGCAAGAGATCCGTTCATGAAGTGAGAAATAGGTGCAGAGATGACAGAAAGGCAGAGTTTCAGGAGAGAAGTAGGAGATGGATTAATCGGAGAAAAGCTAAACTCAGCGGCCTCATCAGAGAAACACCGGTGGACATGCCGTCTTTTCCAGTATATGATTCAAGAAAGAACAGCAAAGCTCATCTAAAGCTATATAATGAGATGAAGGTTTGGTGTCTCATATAATGCTTTTGGCCTATTGCTTGATTTGTTAATCATAGACAAAACCAGAACAAGCTGAGTTCAGAGCAGATTTGTACAGTTTGAGTTGTTTAAGAAAGGGTAAGAAACTAAAATTGACTAAAAGTGAATAACAACACTACGGTCATCTGTAGAGCTGCTTAAATGTGAATTTGAACTTGTTTTATCATTTATGAACTTTACAATGTTCAGCTCTACAGAAGAAAAAAAGGGTCATTGTTCAGATCAATTCAGTTCAATGTTGATTCAGTTTGGTTCAATAACAGTGTCAGTGTTGCAAAATTCATCAATGATAAAACATCACTGTCTTTGGGTCAGAGAGTAAACCAGAATTATAGATCTTTGCTGGGTTAAAAACAACCCAAGCTGGGTAAAAAATGGTCAAACCCAGTAATTTTGTTGTTTTAACTCAGCGGTTGGGTTGTTTTTAACTCAGCGGCTGTGTTGTTTTAACCCAGCGGTTGGGTTGTTTTAACTCAACGATTGGGTTGTTTTAAATCAGTGATTGGGTTGTTTTAACTCAGCGATCAGTGATTGGGTTGTTTTAACTCAGCGATTCGGTTGGGTTGTTTTAACTCAGCGATTGGGTTGTTTTAACCCAGCGATTGGGTTGTTTTAACTCAACGATTGGGTTGTTTTAACTCAGCGATCAGTGATTGGGTTGTTTTAACTCAGCGATTCGGTTGGGTTGTTTTAACTCAGCGATTGGGTTGTTTTAACCCAGCGATTGGGTTGTTTTAACTCAGCGATTGGGTTGTTTTAACCCAGCGATTGGGTTGTTTTAACTCAGCGATTGGGTTGTTTTAACTCAGTGATTGGGTTGTTTTAACGCAGCGATTCGGTTGGGTTGTTTTAACCCAGTAATTGGGTTGTTGTAACTCAGCAATTCGGTTGGGTTGTTTTAACTCAGCGATTGGGTTGTTTTAACCCAGCGATTGGGTTGTTTTGACCCAGCGGTTGGGTTGTTTTAACCCAGCGATTGGGTTGTTTTGACCCAGCGGTTGGGTTGTTTTAACCCAGCGGTTGGGTTGTTTTAACTCAGCGGTTGGGTTGTTTTAACCCAGCGATTGGGTTGTTTTAACCCAGCGGTTGGGTTGTTTTAACTCAGCGATTGGGTTGTTGTAACTCAGTGATTCGGTTGGGTTGTTTTAACCCAGTAATTGGGTTGTTGTAACTCAGTGATTCGGTTGGGTTGTTTTAACCCAGCGGTTGGGTTGTTTTAACCCAGCGGTTGGGTTGTTTTAACCCAGCGATTGGGTTGTTTTAACTCAGGGATTGGGTTGTTTTAACCCAGCAGTTGGGTTGTTTTAACCCAGCGATTGGGTTGTTTAAACTCAGCAATTGGGTTGTTTTAACTCAGGGATTGGGTTGTTTTAACCCAGCGATTGGGTTGTTTTAACCCAGCGATTGGTTTGTTTAAATTCAGCAATTGGGTTGTTTTAACTCAGCGGTTGTTTTTTTTTTAACTCAGTGATTGGGTTGTTTTAACTCAGTAATTTGGTTATTCTGACCCAGTGGTTGGGTTAAATGTTTGCCCAATGTGCTGGGCAGTTTTGCCAGCAGTCCCCACAATGTTAATGGATTTATAAACATATAAATTATGTTCTTTTAAAAATGTAAAAATGCAGAATGTTTCCTGTGACGGTTAGGTTTAGGGGTTGGGGTAGTGTAGGGGGAGAGAATATACAGTTTGTTCAGTGTAAAATGCATTACGCCTATGGAAAGTCCCACAATTCACAGAAACACAACATGTGTGTGTGTGTATAGAACATTGGGGTTAATCAGTCATATCATCATTATATTGATTATACTGATTATATTCTGTATACTCATTTTTGCAAGTCTTTGTTGAAATCATCTTTAAAATAATTTCCATGACTAAAATTCTTCAGTTATACCCAACCATTGTTTACAAGTTCATGGTCAGTTCATGGTCTTCTTACAGGCCACAAGAAATATTGACCACCGTGACTCTTTCAATGTAGAACCCACCGCAGAAGAAAGGACGGCATCTCCACGACTGTGGTCTGATTTCCTGACGGATCTCCTGTCCTGTCCCTTTAACATTTGCCGGCGGGATCCAGAGCCTCCCGCCGCAGTTGGCCGGTCAGTGAGCCGTAGTATAAGAGGTTTTAACTTTGCTAACCTTCCTCTGCCAGGATCACAAAGGCCTGCTGCTGCTGGGGTATATTGGAGCGGTGGGTCGCATCCCGGCTTTGGCAAACCTCTGACGGGAGAGGGATGTGATGTTATTAAACTCTCCGTTGCAGGCTGCCTGGTGTCAGATGGAGTAAATAAACACAAAGGTGCACAGCCTCTGGCAGGTGTCGCAGATCCGTCCAACTGAGAGACTCGCTGGAGGTCCAGGTGAGCCTTTGCTAATTAGTCCACACACACGGTCCAAAAACACACGGTGAGGATGCTCAATCAGACGTGTGACATGATTCTAGATTCTAGACTGCTGAAGATGTGCATTTATAGAGGACACACAACTAATGTGAAGCGGTCATTCTGCATGTTTCAGCAAGAAAACTATCAAATCTCATTCCAATTCAAAATCAAATCTGTTCTCTAGCCATGTCGATGTAAAATCTGAGCCAGAGGAATAATAATGGACCTAGAACAGAACCCTGAGGCACACCTTGCTTCAGAGGAACAGTGGGAGATTGAAAACCCTGCAGTGAAATGTAAAAGTGTCTATCAGAGAGATAGAAGATAGGGTTAGGGTTAGAGAGATAGGCGCTTCATTCTTAAAAATAAAGGTTCTTTATTGATGGCATTGATGGTTCCATGAAAAATCTTTAATATCCATCGAACATTTCCAATGCTCAAAAGGTTCTTTATAGTGGAAAAATGTTCTTTACACTAAGAAAAAAAAAAAATGGTGCCTTTCAGAGTTGATCACTGAAAGATTCTTTGGAGAAGCAACAATGGTTCTTCATCAAAGCAAAAATGCAATAAATAAATAAATATTTAAATTTAATATTATGAATTAAGCTGCTCTTAAACATACTTTTTCACCAGAAAAATTGAAATAACCTGTTAAACATGAAAGCATTATGCAATCATTTAAGATGTTTCTCCTTATAAAGAGCCTTTTTAGCATAAAGGGTTCTTTAAAAGTCAAGAACTTTAGAGTTCTAGAGTTTTTGTTTTTTTACTAAGAGTGTGTAGAATTGCATTACAGCATTACCGGTAATTGCATTACCGGTCTTTAATAATGTTCTCAAAAACATTGTTTATACAATGGAATGTTCCCTTAACGTTCACTTTTCTTTTAATGTAAAAAACTGGAACATTTTTTTCATTCTTAGAACATATTTCTGGTGAAATCACTGTCTCTCTTGGCTTGAGTGCATCTTTCTTCACATGTATGTTAATGTGTGGGACTCACGTGCATGTGCGTGTCCTTTGTTTGATGAGATTCTCTGTTGATTGTCTTTGAGGTGAGGAGCTGTGTGTGTGGTTTGGTCTGTCTGATGGCACTGAGACGTTATCAGATGTTTCTAACCACTACATGAGCTTTAAACTAGTGTGGGAAATTCAGCAGCAAAGACGCGTTTACAGCAGAAACAGACATCCAGTGATAGACCTGCGGTGCGTCTCACCTGCTGTTGCACAACTGGATTAGACATTAAAGCTGTGATGTGAGAATGACACGCTCACGGCAGGTAACGCACTACAACAGGTGTTAACACATGCTTATTCCAGTCTACAGAAGCACATTTTCATAACATTTCTTACAACCTGAATTCTGGAAATGTTGGGATGTTTTTTTTTTTAAATTTGAATAAAATGAAAACTAAAAGACTTTCAAATCACATGAGCCAATATTTTTTTTCACAATAGAACATAGATAACAAATGTTTCAATTTTACAATTTTATGCTCAAAATGAGCTCATTTCAAATGTGATGCCTGCTACAAGTCTCAAAATAGTTGGGTCGGGGGCATGTTTACCATGGTGTAGCATCTCCTCTTCTTTTCAAAACAGTGTGAAGACGTCTGGGCATAAAGGTTATGAGTTTCTGGAGTTTTGGTGTTGGAATTTTGTCCCATTCTTGCCTGATATAGGTTTCCAGCTGCTGAACAGTTTGTGGTCGTTTTTGACCTATTTTTCTCTATAGGTGAAAGATCTGGACTGCACTCAGGCCAATTCAGCACCCGGACTCTTCTATGACAAAGCCACGCTGTTGTAAAAGCTGTAGTATGTGGTTTTGCATTGTCCTGCTGAAATACACAAGGCCTTCCCTGAAATAGACGGCGTCTGGAGGGGAGCATATGATGCTCTAAAACCTTTATTTAACTTTCAGCATTTATAGTGCCTTCCAAAACATGCAAGCTGCCCATACCATCAGAGATGCTGGCTTTTGAACTGAACGCTGATAACATGCTAGAAGGTCTCCCTCCTCTTTAGTACGGAGGACACGGCGTCTGTGATTCCAACAAGAATGTCAAATTTGGACTCATCTGACCATAGAACACTTTTCCACTTTGAAACAGTCCATTTTAAATGAGTCTTGGCCCACAGGACACAACGGCGCTTCTGGACCATGTTCACATATGGCTTCCTTTTTGCACGATAGAGCTTTAGTTGGCATCTGCAGATGGCATGGCGGATTGTGTTTACCGACAGTGATTTAGTTGGCATCTGCAGATGGCATGGCGGATTGTGTTTACCGACAGTGGTTTAGTTGGCATCTGCAGATGGCGCGGCGGATTGTGTTTACTGACAGTGATTTAGTTGGCATCTGCAGATGGCACGGCAGATTGTGTTTACCGACAGTGATTTAGTTGGCATCTGCAGATGGCATGGCGGATTGTGTTTACCAACAGTGATTTAGTTGGCATCTGCAGATGGCATGGCGGATTGTGTTTAACGACAGTGGTTTAGTTGGCATCTGCAGATGGCGCGGCGGATTGTGTTTAACGACAGTGGTTTAGTTGGCATCTGCAGATGGCATGGCGGATTGTGTTTAACGACAGTGGTTTAGTTGGCATCTGCAGATGGCATGGCGGATTGTGTTTAACGACAGTGGTTTAGTTGGCATCTGCAGATGGCACGGCGGATTGTGTTTACCGACAGTGATTTAGTTGGCATCTGCAGATGGCACAGCGGATTGTGTTTACCGACAGTGATTTAGTTGGCATCTGCAGATGGCATGGCGGATTGTGTTTACCGACAGTGGTTTAGTTGGCATCTGCAGATGGCGCGGCGGATTGTGTTTACTGACAGTGATTTAGTTGGCATCTGCAGATGGCACGGCGGATTGTGTTTACCGACAGTGATTTAGTTGGCATCTGCAGATGGCATGGCGGATTGTGTTTACCAACAGTGATTTAGTTGGCATCTGCAGATGGCATGGCGGATTGTGTTTAACGACAGTGGTTTAGTTGGCATCTGCAGATGGCACGGCGGATTGTGTTTAACGACAGTGGTTTAGTTGGCATCTGCAGATGGCATGGCGGATTGTGTTTAACGACAGTGGTTTAGTTGGCATCTGCAGATGGCATGGCGGATTGTGTTTAACGACAGTGGTTTAGTTGGCATCTGCAGATGGCACGGCGGATTGTGTTTACCGACAGTGATTTAGTTGGCATCTGCAGATGGCATGGCGGATTGTGTTTACCAACAGTGATTTAGTTGGCATCTGCAGATGGCACGGTGGATTGTGTTTACCGACAGTGGTTTAGTTGGCATCTGCAGATGGCACGGCGGATTGTGTTTAACGACAGTGGTTTAGTTGGCATCTGCAGATGGCACGGCGGATTGTGTTTAACGACAGTGATTTAGTTGGCATCTGCAGATGGCGCGGCGGATTGTGTTTACTGACAGTGATTTAGTTGGCATCTGCAGATGGCACGGCGGATTGTGTTTACCGACAGTGATTTAGTTGGCATCTGCAGATGGCATGGCGGATTGTGTTTACCGACAGTGGTTTAGTTGGCATCTGCAGATGGCGCGGCGGATTGTGTTTACCGACAGTGATTTAGTTGGCATCTGCAGATGGCGCGGCGGATTGTGTTTAACGACAGTGGTTTAGTTGGCATCTGCAGATGGCGCGGCGGATTGTGTTTAACGACAGTGGTTTAGTTGGCATCTGCAGATGGCACGGCGGATTGTTTTTACTGACAGTGGTTTAGTTGGCATCTGCAGATGGCACAGCGGATTGTGTTTACCGACAGTGGTTTAGTTGGCATCTGCAGATGGCGCGGCGGATTGTGTTTAACGACAGTGGTTTAGTTGGCATCTGCAGATGGCACAGCGGATTGTGTTTAACGACAGTGGTTTAGTTGGCATCTGCAGATGGCATGGCGGATTGTGTTTAACGACAGTGGTTTAGTTGGCATCTGCAGATGGCACGGCGGATTGTGTTTAACGACAGTGGTTTAGTTGGCATCTGCAGATGGCATGGCGGATTGTGTTTAACGACAGTGGTTTAGTTGGCATCTGCAGATGGCATGGCGGATTGTGTTTAACGACAGTGGTTTAGTTGGCATCTGCAGATGGCACGGCGGATTGTGTTTAACGACAGTGGTTTAGTTGGCATCTGCAGATGGCATGGCGGATTGTGTTTACCGATAGTGATTTAGTTGGCATCTGCAGATGGCATGGCGGATTGTGTTTACCAACAGTGATTTAGTTGGCATCTGCAGATGGCACGGTGGATTGTGTTTACCGACAGTGGTTTAGTTGGCATCTGCAGATGGCACGGCGGATTGTGTTTAACGACAGTGGTTTAGTTGGCATCTGCAGATGGCACGGCGGATTGTGTTTAACGACAGTGATTTAGTTGGCATCTGCAGATGGCGCGGCGGATTGTGTTTACTGACAGTGATTTAGTTGGCATCTGCAGATGGCACGGCGGATTGTGTTTACCGACAGTGATTTAGTTGGCATCTGCAGATGGCATGACGGATTGTGTTTACCGACAGTGGTTTAGTTGGCATCTGCAGATGGCGCGGCGGATTGTGTTTACCGACAGTGATTTAGTTGGCATCTGCAGATGGCGCGGCGGATTGTGTTTAACGACAGTGGTTTAGTTGGCATCTGCAGATGGCGCGGCGGATTGTGTTTAACGACAGTGGTTTAGTTGGCATCTGCAGATGGCACGGCGGATTGTTTTTACTGACAGTGGTTTAGTTGGCATCTGCAGATGGCACAGCGGATTGTGTTTACCGACAGTGGTTTAGTTGGCATCTGCAGATGGCGCGGCGGATTGTGTTTAACGACAGTGGTTTAGTTGGCATCTGCAGATGGCACAGCGGATTGTGTTTAACGACAGTGGTTTAGTTGGCATCTGCAGATGGCACGGCGGATTGTGTTTACGACAGTGGTTTAGTTGGCATCTGCAGATGGCACAGCGGATTGTGTTTACCGACAGTGGTTTAGTTGGCATCTGCAGATGGCGCGGCGGATTGTGTTTAACGACAGTGGTTTAGTTGGCATCTGCAAATGGCACGGCGGATTGTTTTTACTGACAGTGGTTTAGTTGGCATCTGCAGATGGCATGGCGGATTGTGTTTACGACAGTGGTTTAGTTGGCATCTGCAGATGGCGTGGCGGATTGTGTTTACCGACAGTGGTTTAGTTGGCATCTGCAGATGGCACAGCGGATTATGTTTACCGACAGTGGTTTAGTTGGCATCTGCAGATGGCGCGGCGGATTGTGTTTACCGACAGTGATTTAGTTGGCATCTGCAGATGGCACGGCGGATTGTGTTTACCGACAGTGATTTAGTTGGCATCTGCAGATGGCATGGCGGATTGTGTTTACCGACAGTGATTTAGTTGGCATCTGCAGATGGCATGGCGGATTGTGTTTAACGACAGTGGTTTAGTTGGTATCTGCAGATGGCATGGCGGATTGTGTTTACTGACAGTGGTTTAGTTGGCATCTGCAGATGGCGTGGCGGATTGTGTTTACCGACAGTGGTTTAGTTGGCATCTGCAGATGGCACGGCGGATTGTGTTTACGTCAGTGGTTTAGTTGGCATCTGCAGATGGCACAGCGGATTGTGTTTACCGACAGTGGTTTAGTTGGCATCTGCAGATGGCGCGGCGGATTGTGTTTAACGACAGTGGTTTAGTTGGCATCTGCAGATGGCACGGCGGATTGTTTTTACTGACAGTGGTTTAGTTGGCATCTGCAGATGGCATGGCGGATTGTGTTTACCGACAGTGGTTTCTGGAAGTATTCCTGGGCCCATTTAGTAATCTCATTGACACAATCATGCTGATGAGTGATGCAGTGTCGTCTGAGGGCCCGAAGACCACGGGCATCCAATAAAGGTCTTCGGCCTTGTCCCTTACGCACAGAGATTTCTCCCGTTTGAATCTTTTGATGATGTTATGCAGTGCAGATGATGAGATTTGCAATTTGATGTTGAGGAACATTGTTTTTTAAGTATTCCACAATCTTTTCACACGCTCTTTCACAGCTCTGCCCATCTTTACGTCTGAGAGACTCTGCCTCTCTAAGACATCCCTTTTATAGCTAATCATGTGACAGACCTGAAATCAATTAACTTAATTAGTTGCTAGATGTTCTCCCAGCTGAATCTTTTCTAAATTTCTTGCCTTTTCAGGCATTTGTTGCCCCCGTGCCAACTTTTTTGAGAACTGTAGCAGGCATCAAATTTGAAATGAGCTCATTTAGTGAAGAAAAGTGTAAATTTCTCAGTTTAAACATTTGTTATGTTATCTATGTTCTATTGTGAATAAAATATTGGCTCATGTGATTTGAAAGCATGTGATTAGTTTTTATTTTATTCACATTTAAAAAAACGTCCCAACATTTCTAGAATTAGGGTTGTATTCCTATTCTCGTATATTCAAACTGCTGGAAAATAGAGCTGATGATCTAGACCCTCGAAGATATAAAACAGCTTCTGTAGCAATAACGCATTTCAATTTGTGATTAAAAATTATGAAGTGACCATTTCATTACTATTTCAGGCCATTTCAACTATGATTTATTTATATTTATTGTGTCCTTACTGAAAATATTTGGATTTATTTAAATTCAGTTTTGTGTTTCTGCACACACACACACACACACACACACACACACACGTTTGTTTTGCTATCTTAGTGAGGACCCTTCATAGGCGTAATGGTTTTTATACTGTAAACTGTACATTCTCTCCCCCTACACTACCTCTACCCCTAAACCTAACCATCACAGAAAACATTCTGCATTTTTACATTTTTAAGAAAAAATTGTTTAGTGTGTTTTAAAGCTATTTTAAATATGAAGACTCATAAAATGTCCTCATGTTTCATGTTTACGTAATAATACCAGAGTAATATCATTATACAAATTTGTATCTTCATAAATCATGAAAACAAGCACACTCACACACACTCACACACACACACACACACACACACACACACACACACACACACACACACACACACACACACACACACACACACACACACACACACACACACACACACACACACACACACACTCACACACACACACACACACACACATGTTTGTTTTTGTGAATTGTGGGGACTTTCCATAGACTTCAATGCATTTTACACTGAACAAACTGTACATTCTATCCCCCTACCCTGCCCCTACCCCTAAACCTAACCCTCACAGGAAACTGTGCAAACTTTTACTTTTTCACAAAAACTCATTCTATATGATTTATAAACCCATTTACATTGTGGGGACCGCTGGCTGGTCCCCACGATGTAGGTGAACTCAGGTTTATATTACATCATGGGGACATTTGGTCCCCACAATGTAATATAAACAAAAGCACACACACACACACACACACACACACACTCATATATATATATATATATATATATATATATATATATATATATATATATATATATATATATATATATATATATATATATATATATATATATATATGGTGTAACTTTAATTATTATTTTTTAATTACTTTAATTATTATTATTTTAAATAATTTCCCCTTATTTCATCAGCCATATTAGTGTCTCTCGAACTACAAATAATCACTCAGAGTTCAGTCGTGACGGTGTGTAGTTCATTCTGAGCACCGCAGAACTACAATGACCAGTCTGCTGGTGTCGTCACCGGAAGTGACTGAAACAGTCTCGCGCTAAACATGCTACGCAGAGGTTGACATTGGACACAGATCAAATGTTTTATAACAGTAAAATTTCTAGTTACTAGCATCAGTCACTGAAGTGTAAATGGAGCCGTCTAAAGCAGGTACAGGAACATCTTAATTTCCGACAGAATGTTTGTTTATGAATGTGTGTATAAATGTCAGCTGTATTACCTCACAGCACTGTTCCCAGATCATTATATGCGCTTATAGATGCCAGAAATGTAATGTATTGGTTACATTAAAAGCGTTTTATAGGTTTTTGATCGTTTGTAGACACAGACTGTGGCATCAGGAGTTATTTTGATTCGAATGAATCATTTAACATGAATTAATCAAATGACTCTTCTAGGGTTTTGTACAGCTGTCATTTCATTGATATTCAGTGAAGTGATTTAATGTTTTCATTCATATGAACATGATTATTGATCACTGACTGAATATGATTCATATGAACATGATTATTGATCACTGACTGAATATGATTCATATGAACATGATTATGTTTGACTCTGCAGAAGAGCCGCACCTGAGGCACGTGGAGAAAGACGTGTTGATTCCCAAGATGATGCGGGAGAAAGCCAAGGAGAGATGCGTCCAGCATGTGGATGGTACGATGGGTTTATATTCTGCAGATTCTGTCATCATTTACCCTCCCGCATGTCGGTCCAAACCCGTAAGGTCAAAGTTCATTTGGTTTTGGGTGAAGAACTGATGCGGGAGAGTTCAGATCTTTCATCTCTGAGTGAACTAACCCTTTAACGCTGAAGCACAGATGGCAGCAGGAAGTGAGGCACCCGCGACCCCTGCCCACGTTCACATCATCACAGCACATGACATCATCTCAGCTTGGGTTTCCTCTCGATCGGTGCGTTTTGAGCGTGCAGCAGTAGGTGACGGGTCAGAAGAAGCCGCTGGCCTCTGATGTAGTGAACATCTCGCTGTCTGCTGTCTACACGGGCAGCATCACCTCCAGTGAACCGTCACCGCTATATGAGAAATATAAACACACTCACATATAGTTTTATTTTCCAAATATCTACATGACTGTACATCAGTTATTTCTGAAACAAAAGACGCGACTCGAAGCTGATCATCAGTGTAGGATCTGATCGGATCAATTCATTTGCAATGAGAGTAAAAACACAAAGTTAAAACCTCAAACATTTTTGTAATCAAAAGTGTTTGATATTTAACCTTTGTGCGCTCTTCGTTTGGGAAGTACACTCAGGGTCTCCAGAGACACCAGGCAACAAATGTAATTTTGTAACAAAATAATAGTTTTTTTTTAAAACAAATGTAATTTTACTTTGTTTATTAATGTTTTTACTTCATATTTGTGCAGTTTTTGGAGGATTTATCATATCGTTAACATTTATATAAATAAATAAGTATTTTCTTGTGTCGGTTTTTATACAAAAACAGCTTTTTATGTAAAATTCACGTTATATAGACTCACATTTCTAACTTTCATTCATGGGGATCACATGGATAATTTGACATGGTTTAGTGTGAGATTTTTGTCCATCTTTTGGAAAATGCAGTTTTAAAAGTGAAAAATGATCACTTTAGACACTTCACTAAAGACATCTTTACTCAAGTATTTTCAGCTGATTCATATCTAAATATTATGAAATCACAATTATGACAATAAAAATGACTTCTTTTCAAAATGTAGCATTTGTTTTGTACTGAAAAAAAAAAAAAAGTTTCTCAAAAAATGTTGATTCTGAGGATGAATTTTGTTAATTTTCTAAGCGTGGTCTCATAATGTAACAATATTGAAAAACTTTTTTTTTTTCATTACAAAAAAAATGCTAAACTTTGTCAAAAAGTAACTTTTATTGTCATAATTGTGGTTTGATAATATTTAGACATGAATCCAGCTGAAAATACTTGTGAAAAGAGTCTTTCAGTCAGTCAAACAGCAAATAGTGGAGCTCTGCAGCATCTGCTGGATAAAGTGATCATTTTTTACTTTTAAAACTGCATTTTCCAAAAGATGGACAAAAATCTCACACTAAACCATGTCAAATTATCCATGTGATCCCCATGAATGAAAGTTAGAAATGTGGGTCTTTATAAAGTGAATTTGACATAAAAAGCTGTTTTTGTATAAAAACCTAATTTATTTATATAAATTAAAAAAATATGATAAATCCTCCAAAAACTGCACAAATATGACGTAAAAACATTAATAAACAGAGTAAAATTAAATTTTGTTTTTTAAAAACAATTATTTTGTTACTAAATTACATTTTGTTGCCTGGGGTCTCTGGAGACCCTGAGTGTGACTTTTTTTTCTACACTAACATAAAAACAAGATATCGCTCCAATTTTTTTATTATTTGTAGATCTAGATAGTGTTAACAACTGTACAAAGTTTCATGTCATTTGGACAAAGAGAACATTTTTGTTTATTTTAGCAAACTTCGTTTGGGGTCTAAAAAGACCCTATCCGGTTGTTAAGTCTGACGTCACGCGGCAGCGCTTCCGGGTCCTAACGCTGTATCTCATACCACAAGAAAACAACAAATGGTGCTAATATACACACACGATGTGGTGTAATACTTCCAAAAAAGTATAATCATAACCTTTATTTCCACACCAAAATTCCAGATGGCCAGACAATGATTGATCTTTTATAAATCGTTAAAATATTAATATCTGTGATGCTGTGAGCACGGAAACTGTTGTGTAGACTGTAAGTATTTAAAATGTTTAACTTTTTTAAATGATTGATGTTTAATATGAATAAATAGTGTCATAAACGGCCGTCGATGGCATTCTCAAGTGAAACGAGTCGAGGAAACGGTGTTCTTTACATCACGACTTAACAACCGGATAGAGGGTTAATGATAAATTACAATACAAATAAGTTGGAAGAGAAAATGTGATGGTGTTTTTCACGTGACCTTTCCAAAATGATAACGTCATGCGTGCAGCATCACAAAGACGAGTGTTTATGGTTAAAAAGTGTATAATTTTTATTATTTTTAGAAAATGAGTGATGGTTTCTCTAGATAAGACTCTTATTCCTCATCTGGGATCATGTAGAGCTCTTTTTGTTAGATGTAAAATATTCCTCTCAGATTTTATATCATGTTCACCGTCATGTGACACAAGAATCTTTTTATTTGATCTTGTTATTTGAAGATGTGCGATATGATGTTTCATATGAAAATCTCTGATATTTGTCCTGCAGTGAGACCGAGAGCAAAGACTCGACTGCTGATGGAAATAGTTACTTGTGAAGGTTTTCACACCTGCCTACAACAACCACCAAACGCCTACGAGTAGAGTAGAGTACTACACCTACTACAGCTGTGACCTTTGTGTCTGCAGTTCTTCACTGCCAAACTCTCAGAGCTTGAGTTTTTAAAGGGTTAGTTCACCCACTTCTGTCATTAATCACTCTCCCTCATGTCGTTCCAGACCTTCGTTCATCTTCAGAGCACAAATTAAGATATTTTTGATGAAATCCAAGAGAATCAATATCTATAATCAGCACTTTCAAGGTCATGAAAGGAACTAAAGACATTGTTAAAACAGTCATGTGACTGCAGTGGATCAACCTTAATGTTAGGAAGAGATGAGAATACTTTCTGTGCGCAAAAACGAAACAAAAATAACATGACTGATTTATTCAAACATGCATTAAATATTGAAGAAAATTATAATGAATATGTAACGGTGCATAGCTATATTTATCTTTCTAGAGCACTTTTCTAGCTGACTGATGAGTTTATGGTCACTGAATGTGTTTTTCTGAGGTAAATGTGACGTCACGTGACACTGAAGCTGTTTTATTGAGGTTGATGCACTGATTGAGCGATTACACGAGACATGATACGGATTTCAGTAAGTTGTACTGTATATTTTAACATACCTTCAGATGTTCATGTTTATTTCGCTGTAACTGGTATTAAAGCGGAGGAGAGGATGATCACATGCTTCTCTTTAACTGAGGCACTAAAGCGATCTGTTACGCCACATTAAACAGCGCCAAAACGGTATTTATTTTCTGAATCTCATAATAAGATGGACGTCATTTGAAATCTGAGACTTTGCTTCATATCAAAAGTAACAAAGATTATTGTGATTTATTGGATGGGAGGAGCTTCATATTCTGCTCAACTGAAAACAGACTAGACTAATCGATTCCTGGGATTTAAGAATCAATATCAGTTCATAAAAATGAGAATCGATTAAAATCGAGAAATCTATATTTTTCTTTAGTAGCTTTCTGGACCTTGAAAGTGTTGAGTCATACATCTCTTGGATTTCATCAAAAATATCTTAATTTGTGTTCTGAAGATGAACGAAGGTCTTACGGGTGTGGAACGACATGAGCGTGAGTAATTAATGACAGAAGTGTAATTTTTGGGTGAACTAACCCTTTAACACGTCAAATCCTCAAGTTTTTATTTTTAACTTCTGTTGGAAATCAAGCAGTTGTGAATGTAAATAAAGTGAAGCGAGTTGCTCTGAAAAGACGCCACGCTTCACTCTGAAACGCAGCGCAGCAGATATCATACTTTAATTGTGATTTGATAAGATACATCACTATTTGAGTTTTATTTTGATTCAATAAATGATGCTAAATTCGATTTACTTAATTATTAGCTTTTCATCATCAAATGTCATGTGAGCTCGTTACGCGGTCATGATGAGTTCAGACATTTTGAAGTGATTGTTAAAAAACTGCATTAAGAAACTGTGTCTTAGAAGCAGCGTGTTGCTCAGATGTGTGTGTGTTTGCTTCGAATGCTCAGTCTCTCACACACACTCAGGCTGGCGTCACGCGCTGCTCTCCTCTGGTGTTGTGTGACTGTGATTGTTTGTACTCCAGCGCTGTAGTCTCTCTCCACACCTGCACATCTCGCCTGACGGTGTCGTGGAAACCCCCTCCAGAAGTTTGCTCATCGATTTCACACCTCTGCCCGGCCCTCGGCCGCAGGTTTGCATGTTCTGGTGTGCAGCGGCTGCTCTTGCACACGACCTGACAGCGCCATCAAAGCGCTGCTTTACTTCTACTCTGACCACAGCGAGAGCTTCTTCTGCAGAGCACGAGTTTCAGGCCAGTTGAACTGCCACACGCTCTCGCCTCACGTTCATCTGACGCTGTGATGAGTTGATCAGGGCACATTATCCAGAGAAAATAACGCTCGTCCTTATGATCTTTCATCAAACTTGATCCACCTCCCGATCCCTTTAATGAGCCGCTTCCGCTCATGAGGATTTAGATTTTCACTAACTGTGCACATAACTTTTATTATAATTATTTTACTTAAAAAGTAACTGGTTTTCTGCGATACGTTGAACATTGATGCTGATTTAAATGTCATGAACTAAAATTGTTTTCATACATGCACTTTTTCTGAATTTATAAAGTATGACCTTATGAAATACAATTGAATTTTCTAAAATTCTCAAATTTTCTGGTTTTATGACCCTTTTAATTTAATTTTAATAATCAAAAACAATGGTAAATCAAAAATGGTGGTAATGAAATGAACGCATAAAACTTTTTAATGATTTAATTCATTAAAAAAAAAAATGTAATCACATGAAATTTTAACTATTTTTTTTTAAACAAACAGTTTTTTGTGGGCAAACAACAGTTTAATGTTTACATTTAATCATAGAAAATATTTTTTTAAACTATGAAAAAAATATGATAGTGAAGAATGTGTGCACAAAATTGCTGAATTCAAATTAATAAAAAAATTACTGAAAGATAAAAATTAAAATAATAGTGAAGAATGTGTACACAAAATTGCTTAATTTTATTAAATAAAAATTGCTGAATTAAATATATATATATATATATAATAGTGAAGAATGTGTACAGAAAATTGATGAATTTAAATAAAATAATTGATGAATTAAATATATAAAAATAAAATGATAGTGAAGAATGTGTACACAAAATTGCTTAATTTTATTAAATAAAAATTGCTGAATTAAATATATATATATATATAATAGTGAAGAATGTGTACAGAAAATTGATGAATTAAAATAAAATAATTGATGAATTAAATATATAAAAATAAAATGATAGGGAAGAATGTGCAGAAAATTGCTGAATTAAAAAACAAAATAAATTGCTAAAAATATATAAAAATTAAAGTGATAGTGAAGAATGTGTACAGAAAATTGATGAATTTTAATAAATAAAATTGCTGAATTAAATATATAAATATAAAATAATAGTGAAGAATGTGTACAGAAAATTGCTGAATTTAAATAAAATAAAAAATTGCTAAAATATATAAAAATTAAAGTGATAGTGAAGAATGTGTACACAAAATTGCTTAATTTTATTAAATATAAATTCCTGAATTAAATATATAAATATGATAGTGAAGAATGTGTACAGAAAATTGCTGAATTTAAATAAAATAATTGCTGAATTAAATATATAAAAATAAAATGATGAAGAAGAATGTGAAGAATGTGTACAGAAAATTGCTGAATTTAAATAAATGCTAATTTTACACAATATTTAATGAACATTCACTGAAACATTTTAAAACAGGAAATCCAAACCATATCTGCATATTATCAGCCAATCAGTCCGTCCGGTTCTTAACGACTAAACTGAAATGCACAGCTTTGTGTTTTCATGCCTTATTTTAGTGCTGGAGTTGAGTAAAGCGAGGTAAAACACAAGCGTGTGTGGAAGTTCACCTAATATTGATTGTCTTCAGTGAAATGAATGGAGTTGTGTGTTTCCTGTTGGATTAGTTGAGTGTTTTCCGTCGGATGTCAGTCTGTTTCTGGTGGAAACATTCGTCCTGCTTCATGTTTATGCATCCGAGGCGTCAGATGAGCTTTATATGTATTAGATTAGTCTCACGGTTGTGCTTTCTGGAATTGGTTTTGCTCAATCTGCTCTGCATGCAGATGAAAGACCATAATCAGTCAGAGACAAGTAATTACAATGATGTTTTCTGGGAGCTTTGAGTCGGGGGAGAGCGGGGCGTAATTAATGCTTGACAGAAGACCCTGATATGATAACAAACCCTTCAACAGCCTTTTCACACGCTCACGCCATCTCCTGCTTTATTTCAATAAGCTTCTTCAGAGGAACTCAAGTCAGCGTCTCATGAACAGCTTCAGCTGCTTTTAGGCCACAAACAAACACGCCGACAGTGCAAACGTGTGGTCACATGATGATACTTCATGTCTTTTAATGTTCTAAAAAGTCTCTTCTGCTCACAAAGACTGCATTTATTTGATCAAAAATACAGTAAAAATTGTGAGATATTTTTTGCAATTCAAATCAGCTGTTTTCTATGTGAATATATAGTAAAGTGCAATTTATTCCTGAATTTTCAGCATCATTACTCCAGTCTTCAGTGTCACATGATCCTTCAGAAATCATTCTGATATGATGATTTGATGCTCAAGAAACATTTAAGATTATCGTCAAATTACTGATTATTATTAATTGATCACCAATAATAATTGAGCAACAAATCATAATATTAGAATGATTTCTGAAGGTAATGATGCTGAAAATTCACAGGAATAAATTACACTTTACTATATATTCACATAGAAAACAGATATTTTAATTAGTAAAAATATCTCACTATTTTTACTGTATTTTTGATCAAACAGACGCAGCTTTGGTGAGCAGAAGAGCCTCTTTCAGAAACATTTATATTTTTCCAAACCTTTACTGGAATATGAGGCTCATTTGAGTCCAATGATCTCCAGTATTTGAGAGAGAAACGTCTCAAACTCAAGATTTTCTTCTGTCGTTTCCAGCGTTCAGCCTCTGCTGTAAAGACGCCGGCTTCTTCATGGTGTTCAAGTGTCGAGAAGAGAACGCCGCGCTGAAGGAGTGTCTGACGCGCCAGTAAGCCTTCATCACCCTCATACTGTTTTACTTCATCAGATCTAGTCATGTGTTCAAAAATAAATGAGAGGTTTTATGATACATTTTTAATGGTTAGTTGGTGAAACCATCCAGCAGAGATCATAAAAAATATGCATTTTTTGCAAAAATAAACTTTTGTGATTGTCAAAGTCTCTTAAAATATCTGGTGTTTTGACCTTTTTTAGTGTGATATAACAGAAATATTCAGAGCGGTTACAATTCAAACATTAGTGATATGAAACATGAAAATATTAATTTGATCAAATTCTTGAAACCAAGATGATTTCAGCAACACTTCACAATAACTTGCTTTCATTAGTTAACGACACTAGTTAAAGGATTCATTCAGTTCAGAATGAAAATTTCCTAATATTCCATGTCATCCCAGTTCATGTCTTTCTTTCTTCAGTCGAAAAGAAATTGAGGAAAACATTCCAGGATGTTTCTCCATATAGTGGACTTCACTGGGGTTCAACGGGTTGAAGGTCCAAATGTCAGTTTCAGTGCAGCTTCAAAGAGCTCTACATGATCCCAGACGAGGAATAAGAGTCTCATCTAGAGAAACCATCGGACATTTTCTAAAAAAAATACATTATACACTTTTTAACCACAAATGCTCGTCTGTGATGCTCTGCTCTGTAACGTTTCTGCTTGTTTGCAATGCAATTGTAAATAAGGAACTGGTGTTTGAATAAGTACAGTTTTCTGTGACGCCCCACGCATGACGTAATCATGTTGGAAAGGTCACAGAAGTACCGACCCAGTGTTTGAAGTTGGAGGAGAAAATGTTTTTCGCGGTACTTCCGCCTATGTCACGTGTGACCTTTCCAACATGATTGCGTCATGCGTGGAGCACCACAGAGCAGTGCAAGACGAGCATTTGTGCTTAAAAAGTATATAATGTTTATTTTTTTAGTAAATGTCCGATGGTTTCTCTAGATGAGACTCTTATTCCTCGTCTGGGATCATGTAGAGCTCTTTGAAGCTGCACTGAAACTGACATTTGGACCTTCAACCCGTTGAACCCCAGTGAAGTCCACTATATGGAGAAAAATCCTGGAATGATTTCCTTCATTTCTTTTCCACTGAAGAAAGAAAGACATGAACATCTTGGATGACATGGCTTACCAGGAGATTTTAATTCTGAACTGAATGAATCCTTTAAGCAACTATTGTGTTTGTGTTTGTTGTGGCGGTTCTTCTCTCACAGTTATCAGGATCCTGCGTTCTTCGAGGAGTGCAAACAGGAGTATCTGAAAGAGAAACGGGAGTTTCAACAGACTGGGATTCCATCCAAGAACAGGAAGCAGAAGCTTCCCACCAGCATGTAGACGAACGCTGGAGTCGTGAAAGTCATTTCTGGCCGTCGAGACACTTTCTGATGGACGTTCTCTGGATCTGCTCTTTATATTCATGATTAGCTCTTATAAACCATCTCTAGCTCCAAAGCCTAATAAAAATTCATAGAGAATTTCTTTGAATCACATCAGATGCGTGTCGTCTCTGGGGAATTACTGACACATCATGTGAAAGCAAATGTTTTTTTTGTTTTCTTTGTTTTAAAATACATCAGTTATTGCATATGAATGAGTTTGTGCTTTACATTCAGGAAGTGAATCTCCAACATCAACTGTTTGTAATTGTTTCTAGCGCTGTAAAACCAATTAAAAATATATTTTTTTTAATGTAAATAATTGGTCACAATGTTTTACGTTTAATAATAAAATGTTTTCAATATAAGTTTGGGGTCAGTAAGGCTTTTTATGTTCTTCTGCTCACCAAAGCTGCATTTATTTGATCAAAAATACAGTAAAAATTAAATATAATTTAAAACAGCTGTTTTCTATGTGAATATATTAAAGTATAATTTATTCCTGTGAACAAAGCTGAATTTATTTGATTAAAAATGGAGTAAAAATCAAAAAATATTATTCCAGTGTAAATCAGCTGTTTTCTATGTGAATATATAGTAAAGTGTAATTTATTCCTGTGATCAAAGCTGAATTTTCAGCATCATTACTCCAGTCTTCAGTGTCACATGATCCTCCATAAAAAAAAAAAAAAAAAGTTCACATGAATTCATTTATTGAATATTTACAAACTTTTCAGGATTTATAATCCTAAAAAATACTCTACTGTACATTGCATTTTGGTTCACATATCAGTTGCAGTCGAGCGGAACATGTTCAATGTCAAATCAAAACTCAAAACCTTCCAGGGCACAGAAACACAAACCCTCGTCAGCCGATGAAGATTGTGACGGTTTTCTGTAGATTAATCAAATTAGCAAATGCATTACAAGCTTTTAAACACAAGACAACCTTCAATACCGGTTCCTTTCATCAGTCGATCTGTGCTGTAGTTTTTACACACAGATTCTTCATCTTTGTGCTTCACGTGTTTCATTTTACTGCAATCTCGTCTGTCATTATTGTTCATTATTAAAACAGTTTGTCTCAATTTAGCATTATATTTTGGCCATATATTCTTTACAAGCATCTTTGATAAAACATGAACTCAAAACTGACTCTTTAAATGATTCATCAGTGTGTGTTTTTCTACAGAAAAATCTTTCATCACAATACTTCACAATCCAGATCCAATCAATTCCTGATGGATAAAATCAGATTTCAAAGATCAGATGATAAAAAGTTTTCACAATGAATCCTGTTTCACTCAGAAACGCATCAGATTACAGAAATAAAATGGCTTGTTTTTTACGCCGACTTTAAACAGGATTCCCACATCAGCGTCTGACTCCAAAACAATATATATATATATATATATATAATGTGTTTGTATGTACACCTATACACACATCTGTATATATACATATATACACATATATATATACATATATACACATATACACATATATATATATATATATATATATATAAAAAGTAATTATATATATTAACCCTAGCCCTATAAATAAGTTAAAATATTAAAATATTTTATGATATCTTTATTTTATATATTTAAATATATAAAGAATATATATATAGAATATAGTGTATAGAATTAGTGAATATATATATATATATATATATATATATATATATTATACACACACATATACATATGCAGATGTGTGTATATACTGTGTGTGTGTGTGTGTGTGTGTATATATGTACATACATACAAACACATATATATTTCAATATATAAAGTAATATATATATTCACTTATATTCTATATTATGTGTGTGTATTTATATGTGTACATACATATACACAAATATATATATATATATATATATATATATATATATATATATATATATATATATATATATATATATATATATATATATATATATATATATATATATATATATATATATATATATATATATATATATATATATATATATATGTGTGTGTGTATCAAAATCCTAAATTTTCTGTGATATCTCCAGGTTGATGGTGGGATCCTGTTTAAAGGAAAATAAGTTACACATGTACCTGTTCTCCACAGATTAACACCCTCATTTATTGACTAAATCTAAACACTAAAACATTTCTTTGATTTCTCTGAACGGACGGGTTTGAACAGCAGTATCATATGGGCATAAACACATGACAGACGTGTTTCTAAAGAAACAAACCTCTCGTCCTCCAGTGTGAGTGCTTGAACTACTAAAACTTTCCCTGTATACATTCATAATACAAGACATGATCCACTGAAGTATAATATATGGAGTGTGTGCCGTCACTGCTCTACAACCACCGTCCACAGGAGAGGAACAGAAGCGCACAGGATCTACTATAGTCAAATCACAAGGATATGTTGAGGACAAACACACGCACGTCCAGCTCCAGGTCTTTTGGTTTCCCGCTCCTCAGACGTCACAGCTCGAGGTATTTGATCATCCGGGATCATCCAGAGAGGGGCGTGTTAAGGCAGGTCAGGTGTCGTGTGGCGGGACTGTGACTCAGTATGGTTGGGTCCAATCGGTGGCCGGGCTTTTGGACTTGGAGTGGTCCCAGAAGAGCGCGTCGCTCGGCCTCGGAGTGCTGGGGAAGGACCACGAGCTGTCGTCCAGCGAGCCCATCCGCAGAGGGGGGTTGATCCGCACGCCGGGGCTGCCCAGAGGAGCCGGACGCGGGATCCACAGCGGATCCTTCAAGCAGTTCTCCTGCGGGTCCTGTGAGGCCGAGGGCAGCGGAGGCGCGCTGGGAGGACGGGGCGTCGGCTCGCGGGTCCTCTCCACGTCGTCCAGACACTGCACTGGAACAGTTGAAGCAGCTGAAACCGACATCCTCTGGATTTATTACACATCTCAGAAACTCCTGCAGCTCCTGACTGACATTAGAGCACCAGAACACGCTGTCTACTGAGGGCACGGACCGCATCCTGAGGGACGCATTTACAACCGCAAAAAAATCATGTGTTTTCATTCAGAGGTAGTACAAAAAATACTACCATGATGTCAAAGTTAAAAAAATATATATTTTAATTTATATTTTTATTATATGTAATTTGACATATATCTCACTAAACATATGAACATCATTTCAAATAATAGATTATGATTTTTTTATTTTATATATATATATATATATATATATATATATATATATATATATATATATATATATATATATATCTATATATATATATATATATATATATATATATATATACAGTACAGTCCAAAAGTTTGGAACCACTAAGATTTTTTATGTTTTTAAAAGAAGTTTCGTCTGCTCACCAAGGCTACATTTATTTAATTAAAAATACAGTAAAAACAGTAATATTGTGAAATATTATTACAATTTAAAATAACTGTTTTCTATTTGAATATATTTCACAAAGTAATTTATATCCAGTGATCAAAGCTGAATTTTCAGCATCATTACTCCAGTCTTCAGTGTCACATGATCCTTCAGAAATCATTCTAATATGATGATTTGCTGCTCAAGAAACATTTATGATTATTTTCAATGTTGAAAACAGTTGTGTACTTTTTTTTCAGGATTCCTTGATGAATAGAAAGTTCAAAAGAACAGCATTTATCTGAAATACAAAGCTTCTGTAGCATTATACACTACCGTTCAAAAGTTTGGGGTCAGTAAGAATTTTTATTTTTATTTTTTTGAAAAGAAATGAAAGAAATGAATACTTTTATTCAGCAAGGATGCATTAAATCAATCAAAAGTGGCAGTAAAGACATTTATAATGTTAGATTTCAGATAAACTCTGTTCTTTTGAACTTTCTATTCATCAAATAATCCTGAAAAAAAATATTGTACACAAATATTTTGTACAATTGTACACATTAAATGTTTCTTGAGCAGCAGATCAGCATATCAGAATGATTTCTGAAGGATCATGTGACACTGAAGACTGGAGTAATGATGCTGAAAATTCAGCTTTTGATCACCTGAATAAATTACTTTGTCAAATATATTTAAATAGTACACAGTTATTTTAAATTGTAATAATATTTCACAATATTACTGTTTTTTTTACTGTTTTTTTAATTAAATAAATGTAGCCTTGGTGAGCAGACGAAACTTCTTTTAAAAACATTAAAAATCTTAGTGGTTCCAAACTTTTGGACTGTACTGTATATATGTATATATATGTGTGTGTGTATATCTATATATATATATATATATATATATATATATATATATATATATATATATATATATATATATATATATATATATATATATATATAAATTTATGAATATAAAAAAAAATAATTAAATACAATTATATATATATATATATATATATATATATATATATATATATATATATATACACACACACACACATTTGTAATGTGAGAAAATAATACATTTAAAAATATATATAAAACAACAATATATATATAAATTATATGTATAATTATTTTGTTTTATTATTTATTTATGAAATTTATATATTTTTATTATAATTTTTTTTATAAAAGTTATAAAAGTTATTTATTTTTATATTCATAATCTATATATATTATACAATTAATTAGTGAATTTAAAAATAAACAAATAAATAAAATTTACTAATATATATATATATATATATATATATATATATATATATATATATATATATATATATATATATATATATATTCTCTAATGTGAGAAAAAAATACATTATGAAAAATATATATAATAGAAAACAACGGATTATATATATAGTCTTCATTTTTGTTAGGTAAAATAAAATTTCTTTTATTTTGATCTTGGGATGAAATGATGTTCATATATTTTTTTGAGACTCACCTGGGCATAAAGTTTGAAATCAAACCAGATCACCACAGAGTCCGAACACTATTTTTACCCGCACAGATGGCATTGAGCTCGTAACATAAATAACCCATGCATTAGTGTACGGCCGCGCCTCAGGGGACGCGTTTCCTTCAGCTCACTAGGTTTCTGTTTTCTCCCTGTTTCTCATCTAAAGAAACAATGAGGGGCTCATTTGAAAACTGATTATGTTGCTGATCTCTCAGAGGAATATATGGGGTACATCTTAAAAAAAAAAAAAAGAGACATATTTCCTTACATGCTGCCGCCCGCCGTCTCGGGCTCTCGCAGATTCGCTGAAGTAAACATGGAGCTCTTCCTCATTTTTAACACTCATTCTCATTTGCACCTTTTGCTTTTCCTCTGCAACACACAGGGAATACTAACAAACCCAGGGCGACGATAACCGTACGCACAGCACGGACAAAAACAACATGAATCTCATATTCACATGCTGTCAGATAATACAGAGGAGTGATGATTTACAGCTGACCTGATGTGACAGAAACATTCAGATCTTCATCTTCAGATGAACCGAGGATCTGAATCGACATGTTCGACTGACAGATACGTCACAAAATCATTTGAAATTATCTAATGCCGGTAAATATTCATTTATATGTCCAGTATAACAATACATTCTCACTAAAACATGAAAAAGAGACTTTCATGAACATCTGAATCACTGAATCAGTTCTAAATTGATTCTTTTAAACAGTTTGAACTGCTTCCTTTGAAACAACCTGTATTATGCAAAGCGCTATATAAAGGTGAAAAGGAAATCCATTAAATGGTGTTAACAGCGTGGTGTGTGTCAAACATCAGGACGCTGTAGATGGATTATTGTTTTCTGTATTCTGACTTCAAATCAAGAGATCTAAATTTAACAAATGAGAATGATGTGCTGAAAACAGTGAATCGCTCCAGTCTGACGGGCTCTTTATTATCGTATCATTTACTTTTCAACTTTTCATTTACTCACCCTACTGTTGTTCCAGCACTGATTTTATCACTTTCTTTTCACTGTGCGACACAAATGGGCACAAAGGACTATGGGAGCTTATTTCTGCCACAGAATAAAAACTTTTGAACTCACTTTTCTCACAATTCAGAACTGCAGGATGTTAACTCATAATTCTGATTTTGTATCTCATAATTACAACATATAAACTAAAAGGAAAATTAAGTCTGAATTGCAAGATGTAAACTCGCTAAAACAAGAAAAGGTCAAAATGGTGAGACGTAAAGTCAGAATTCTGAGAAATAAGTCAAAATTGTGGGATGTAAACTCACCATTACGAAAAAAGTCTGAATTGAGACGTTATCTCACTATTTTGAAAAACCTGAATTGCAGAATGTAAATTCGTTATTTTGAAAAGTCAAAATTGCAAGATGAAAACTTGCTATAACAAAAAAAATATCTGAATTGCTAGACGTAACTCAGAATTCTGTGAAAAAAGTCTAAATTGCGAGATGTAAAAACTCACTATTAAGAAAAAAGTCTGAGGTGTAAAATGTAAACTCGCTATTACAAAAAAAAGTAATCTATTACGGAAAAAATCTGAATTGCGAGATGTAAACTTGCTATTACATAAAGTCTGAATTGAGAGATATAAATTCGCTATTACGAAAAAAGTCTGAATTGAGACGTAAACTCACTATTTTGAAAAACGTGTATTGCAGAATGTAAATTTGTTATTACGAAAAGTCAAAATTGCAAGATGAAAACTTGCTATAACAAAAAAAAAAATCTGAATTGTGAAATTCTGTGAAAAAAGTCTGAATTGCGAGATGTAAAAACCCATTAAGAAAAAAGTCTGAGTTGTAAAATGTAAACTCGCTATTACGAAAAAAAATCTGAATTGCGAGATATAAATTTGCTTTTGTGCAAAAGTCTGAATTGTAAGATGTAAACTCGCTTTTACGAAAAAAGTCAAAATTGCATGATGTAAACTTGCTATTATGAAAAAAAATCTGAATTGTAAGTTATAAATTCGCTATTATAAAAAAAGTCTATATTGTGAGATATATAAAACCGCTATTACGAAAAAACTGAATTGTGAGATATAAACTTGCTATAATAAAAAAAGACAAAATTGCAAGATGTAAACTCACTATTACGAAAAAGTCTAAATTGTAAGATATAAACTCGCTATTACGAAAAAAGTCTGAATTGTGAGATATAAACTTGCTATTACAAAAAAGTGTGAATCATAAGATATAAATTCGCTATAATGAAAAAAAGTCAAAATTGCAATATTTAAACTCACTATTACGAAAAAAGTCTAAATTGTAAGATATAAACTCGCTTTTGCGCAAAAAGTCTGAATTGTGAGATATAAATTCGCTATAATGAAAAAAAGTCAAAATTGCAATTAAGGAAATTAAGGGAATTACCATAAGGAAAATGTTCCATATAAAGAGAACAAAGATGGCTTTTATAACTATTCCGTGAAGAAAAGTTAGTTTAAGATCAGTTGGGAAAGTGCATGATAGTCTCTCCATGTAAGCATTAGTATGTTTAAAGTACCTGAAACAGTTTAATAAGGTTGTGTAGCCTTTAACAATATCCTCCACTATATTTAACATGAACTAGGCCTAAAAAAACTTTTAAAGCCCTTTTAAAGTTTTGTTTTTTGTAAATTTCCACAAATGCCAATTTTTATAGGCTGTTAAAATAAAGTTATGTTGCATCATTGAGAACTAACATGAACCAACATTAACAACAGACAAAAGGTTTTTTCTGTTTGTTTGTTTGTTTGTTTTTGCCCTTACTCTCTGACCCCCTGAAGGCCGCTGTGTAATTCACACCCTGAATAAGACACATTGAGGGAAGCATTTCAATGTCCCTATAAATGCATATTAAAAAGCAGAATCGAATCGAATTAATCGGATCGCATCGAATTTTAATGTGAATCGTCTTGAATCGAATTGTTCGAATCGAACACCTATGAATCGTGAATCGAATTGAATCGCTGTCTACCCAAAGATTCACAGCCCTACTGAATTGTAAGATATAAATTGTCTATTACAAAAAAAGTCTATATTGTGAGATATATAAAACCGCTATAATGGAAAAAGTCTGAATTGTGAGATATAAACTCGTTTTATGAAAAAATTCAAAATTGCAAGATGTAAACTTGCTATTATGAAAAAAATTTCTGAATTGTGAGATGTAAACTCGCTATTACGAAAAAAGTCTGAATTGTAAGATGTAAACTCGCTATTACGAAAAAAGTCTGAATTGTAAGATGTAAACTCGCTATTATGAAAAAAGTCTGAATTGTAAGATGTAAACTCGCTATTTCGAAAAAAGTCTGAATTGTAAGATGTAAACTCGCTATAATGAAAAAAAGTCAAAATTGCAAGATGTAAACTAACTATTACGAAGTCAAAATTGTAAGATATAAACTCACTTTTTGCGCAAAAAGTCTGAATTGTGAGATATAAATTCGCTATAATGAAAAAAAGTCAAAATTGCAAGATGTAAACTCACTATTACGAAAAAATTCTGAATTGTGAGATGTAAACTTGCTATTATGAAAAAAAATTCTGAATTGTAAGATATATAAAACCGCGATTACGAAAAAAAGTGAATTGTGAGATATAAACTTGCTATTATGAAAAAAGTCTGAATTATAAGATGTAAACTCACTATTACGAAAAAACCCCTCTGAATTACGAGACGTGAACTCAGAATTTGGAGCAAAATAAAGTCAAAATTGCGAGATGGAAACTTGCTTTTACAAGAAAAAAACTTTTATACTTGCAAATGAGAGATATAAACAACACAATGAACGCGAATGGTGATTTATTAAAAAAAATAACTAAACAAAATAAAATAACACTACAAAATAAGTGTTGGACTGACACAAGGGTGAGTAAATCAAGACAGAACTGTCCTTCAAATCTTTTTATTCCTAACAACATGAATCTAATAACAGACGTTCACATCTTAATCTTCCGTTCAAACGTAACATAACAAAACTCACCTCTTCTGAGCATGTGCACTGGCCGCTCTCTCAGCTTCCTCACCAGGTCTGACTGCGACCGAACGGCCGACTGCAAACGTGACACTTCATTGAGCACGTCCTGATACGACTGTACGATGGCGATCGTCCTGAACACAGACACACATCACTCATGCATCACATGCCATCATCGTTTTTATCAAAAATGCATTTATGCGTGAAGATCTGCAGTGGCAAGAGTTTTAAACTCAAAGAGGATGAATTTAAAGACGAAAACTTCCTGAGAGATTGACTGTGAAAACTGCAGCAGACCATCATGACCCATGCTGGCAAACAGGTTTTACTCAACATATAAAATATTTCAGCACAGCAGAAATGTGTCTTCACTATGAAAATGCCAAGAAATATAGAAGTTTTAATATTTCCTGATATTTGGGAGAACCTGTTGCTTGATTCACATCATTGAAAATGTAATGCGAGTCCAACTGAGTGACTGCTAAATGTTATTTCATTGGTCCATCTTACAGCTGTTACAATCCCGCCCTCTAGTGGACGCCTGCAGCACTGCACACACACACACAAATATGAAAGCTAAGTAAATGTCACAAATACCTGAAGTCTGTCATTGCTTCATGAGACTGATCATCATGAACCACACAGTTTTCAGAGGAATCCTGTGACGAGAAGAACATCATGAATGACACAATTTGACATTATTCATCAATACACATTTAAATATATATATACACACACTCCTCACACTGTTTGAACTACAAACAGGAATGAATCTGTAAATCACACGGGATGTTGGCATGACAAAACTCTGCTCTGGAAGAGTTAAAGCCCTCTGTGTGTGTTTGCATCAACTGCTTAGACTGGTCTTACAGGCTAGTCATAATTTTTTCTTCAAGACGGGTCATAACTAAGTCAGTAAGAAAAAAAGATAGGCCGGTCTAGTTCTTGAGACAGTCTAAAGTTTCTGCCGCTGGCCGTGAGGTTTGAGGAGGTAGAGACGCACCTGTCCGGCCCGGCAGAGCTTGTGCAGAGCATTATTCTCTATCTGTAAGCGCTCCAGCTGCTCCTGCAGCGACTGGATCTTCTCACTGCTGTGCCGGTCCACCTGCCAGTAATCCGCCGTATCCGTCAGACTCCGCATGACTGAACACACACACAGCATATACTGGGATTCATCACCACAGCCTCATTTCTCCTGTATTCAACAGCTTTAGTAAAAATATATTTGGATAATTATTGCCGTTTACGACTATGTGTTGTTAAAAAAATACCATTCCTTATTCCTTGTGTTAATTTACTGAGAAACAGAGCGGAAAACATGCCTTAATTATTTTAACTCTATTTTAACTGTGTTTGAGTATTATTATATAATATTTTACTACTAACTTTTAATAATATGATCAATTTTAAATATAAATTTTTTTTAAAATATTTTTTATGTGTATTTAATATTTTACTATCACTATTTAATAATTTAATAAAAATACTTCAATATATTAATTTAATAATTAAACAATCTAATAATATTTCATTCTTTAAAAATTATATATATCTATATATATATATATATATATACAAAATATATATATTATATATATATATATATATATATATATATATATATATATATATATATATATATATATTTGTCTACACACACAAATATATATTTAACAATTGAATAACATAATTATAATCATTTAACAACTCAACAATATATTTAATTGAATAAAATAATATTTCTTGATTTAATATAATAATAGTTCTCATTTTAATAATTTAATTTTATAATAATAATAAAACATATTTATATATAATATTTATTAGTTTAACAATATTATAATTATAATTATTTTAATAATATTTTTATTATTATAATTAGTCATTTAAAAATATTAAAAATATTATTTAATAATAAATATTGCAATAATGTAATCTTTTAATTGTTAATTTAAAAAATGTATGTAATAATTGAATAATATAATAGTAATCATTTAATAAATCAACAAAATAATATTTAATAATTGAATAATTTAATAACATCATACTTCATTTCATATAATAATTTAATAATTCTAATGATATTTAATACTTCAATAATGCTATATATATATATATATATATAATTGAATAACAATGGTAATCATTTAATAACTCATATTTATAATTATAAATTATAATTATTGAATAATAAAATAATAGTTCTTAATTTAATATAATAATTCTTAATATTTATAATAATAATAAAACATTTATTATAATACTTATTAGTTTAATAATATTTGAATTGTTTAGTCATTTAAAAATATAATATTGAATAAATTGAATAATATAAAAGTAATCATTTAATAACTCAATATTTAGTAATTGAATAAAACAATAATACTTAATTTAATATAATAATTTAATAACTCAACAATATGATATTTATTACTTTATTAATGTAATGTAACATTTATAATTTTCATTATATATATATATATATATATATATATATATATATATATATATATATATATATATATATATATATATATATATATATATATATATATTTAACCTGAATAACATAATGGTAATCATTTAACTCACTCTTAATTTAATATAATAATATTTATTAGATTAATAATATTATAAGTTTAGTCATTTAAAAATATATTATTATTATTATTATTATTCAATAATTGAATAATATAATAGTAATCATTTAATTACTCAACAACAATTTTTAATACAATAATAAATACTTAATTTAATATAATATTTATTAATTTAATGATATTATTAATAATGTAAAAACATAATATTATTTAATAATATTTACTTTCAAATCAATGTGGTTTAGTTTAGAAATGTCTGATATATATCAACCATCATTCAAGAGCAACAATCATGTGTTGCTTTATTATCCAGAGTCCTAAAGCATGAGAACATGAGAACGTCACCTTGTCTCGTGTCCATCTCTGACTTCAGCTGCAGAAGCTCCAGCTCTCTGGCCTGCAGCTGCTCCGTCAGGACACGTTCTAAATCCACTTTCTCTTTTTTCTGGAAGAAAACGCAGAAATCAGCGTACTGTGTGCTTCACGAGGGTTTGAGCAGAATGAACACGCTCAAAGTACCACTTTATTCAGCTCCATCTGCAGGTCCTCCTTCTCGATGTAGATACCGCGGTACGCGCTGAAGGCTTTGTTCATGTACTGCGGCCCTTCAGACGGAGGCGCTTCCGGACGGAAATGCTGTTGAAACATGCAAAGACAGACATGTTCAAAACGTTTGGGAAAATTAAGAAAGATTAGAGTTTAAAATAACTATAAATATATAGTAAAGTGTAATTTATTCCTGAATTTTCAGCATCATTACTCCAGTCTCCAGTGTCACATGATCCTTCAGAAATCATTCTGATATGATGATTTGATGAAACATTTCTGATTATCATCAGTCGTGTGGAAACGGACCTTGTCCTCCAGCTGTTTGACTCTCCTCCGCAGCAGGCCGTTCTCCTTCTCCGTGTCTCGCAGCCTCTTCTTGATGTCCTCGTACGCCGTGACCAGCGCGAAGTGAGACGCCACGGACTCATCGCCGGCACACACGGACACCGGGCTCTCGGTCTGCCCGTACGCCGTCTCGTGCTTCAGGATACAGATATCATCGTCCACGGCTGGGGACTCCATACCAGCGCTGAACGCAACAACACACACACTGTCCGTCACACACACTCCTGTCAACACCAATAATTTACATGAATTTTGTCACATATTATAGTAAATACTGATTAAAATATATCTGATATTTGTGAATAGTTTTGTGAATTACATATTTTATTTTTTCGTAATAGCAAGTTTACATCTCTCAATTCAGACTTTTTTCGTAATGGTGAGTTTACATCTCACAACTTTGACTTATTCCTCAGAATTCTGACTTTACGTCTCACCATTTTGACCTTTTCTTCTTTTAGCGAGTTTACATCTTGCAATTCTGACATAATTTTCCTTTTAGTTTATATCTTGTAATTATGAGATACAAAATCAGAATTATGAGTTAACATCCTGCAGTTCTGAATTGTGAGAAAAGTGAGTTCAAAAGTTTTTATTCTATTGCAGAAATAAAGAAATTTGTGTTGCACAGTAAAAAGAAAATGATAAAATCAATTTTTGTTCATGTTTACTACTACTACTACTACCACTAATAATAATAATAACAATAAATGTTATAATAATAATATAATAAAACATAATAATAGCAACAACAATATTAACAATATAAAAATGCTGTTATAATAATAAAAATGCTATAATAATAATGTTATTATTGTATTTATTATATTAACAATAACTTATAATATTATAATAATAATAAAATGCTATAATAATATTATTAATGTTATAATAATAAATATAATATGAATAATAATTATTATAACAATAATATAATAAAAATGCCATAATAATAATAATAATAATATGAATAATATAAAAATGCTATAATAATGTAATAATAATAATAAATGTATTGGTACATCGCTGGCTGAGCCAGATTCTTTGACATCTTTGAAATGTAGCCTAAAATAAAAAAAATATTTGAATATATGTGACATTTTACAATATTTTTTATTATATATATATATATATATATATATATATATATATATATATATATATATATATATATATATTTATGATATTGTAATACTATAACAATATTGCTAAAGGTGAACCAACGATGATATATAATATTACTGATAATAACATGTAACGTTAGTATATTACAAAACATTTCCATATTCATATTAATATTAAAATATGATGAAGTGTCGGCATGACGGGGCTTTTATTACACAGATGATTGTCTGTCATGTATCGATCAGCCATTGGTCAAAGTGAAACAGAAAGCAGCAGCTCTGAAGAAACACGAAAACAAGCAAACACAAAACGACACTCTGGAATAAAACAAAGTCGATGAAAATAATAAAAACGTCAAATGAAATATTCAGATTATCTGATGAGAATCAGGTGAAACCGAAGCATGTCATTTCAGCAGCACACAAAAACACAAACGACAAGCTTCATCTGTCAAACAAACTGACGTGTTTATATTCATCTGCTGTTTCTTATCAAATAAATCATTTATTCTCAGTCAGTGAAACATGAGCGACACTCACCAGACAGCAGTCAGTTCGGACAGCAGCTATAAACCATGATAGAGAGTCAAACCGCGGAGTCTGAGAGGTTTAACAACAAACAAACACACACGACACACTGAACCAAATAAACCAGCAGCACAAACACTCTCTCCAGGAAGTGATTCTCTGGCGACTGTACTTCCGGCGGAAACAGAACTGATTCGCGCTCAAAGCCAGCCGGGGTTGCTGCACTCGCGCCACGTTAGTTTGCTCATAAATCCGAAAAGATTTATTTATTTTGATTATAAAGACGTTCATGGTTATGTCATTGTTTTGTGGGGGTTTTCAGTGCTGCAGTTACAGCAGCTCGTCGCAAGGTGGCGACAGAGACAAGTAAATGGCGTTTGCTAGTGCAATATGATGAACAAACACACAACAAGCGAAGCAAACTAGTTGAAATATTTTGATATGCCCAAATCATTAAAAACGAACCAATACAAAATCATTTCAAAACTATCCTGTGTAATATTTCTAGTCTTCTGCTTGTAGTTTGACTTTCAACCACACGGTGGCGCTGCTCACAGATCAAACCTCCAATCTGTTTCCCAACTCACATTCTTCACAGGCTCAGAGTTTAAAAAAAAAACATAGATTTATTCTGACATAGTTTTTATGTTTTACATAACGCTGTAAAGTTCATTATGAAACAAACAAATACAATTTAAGTTTATCAGCCAAGTGAACAAGGTCCAAAACAACCAAAAACAAACAATAAATCTGATATGTCTATCACTCTATTTACTTTAAAGATAGTAAATAACGCATAATTTTAATTTGAAAAGGAATCAGTTTGGGGGGAAAAACAAACAATAACAACAACAAAAAACGGATTCGCCCGACAATAACAATAGGCCTAATTCTAAAAATAGTTCTAAATATAAAAGAAAAGCAGAGTTCACACCACAACTATATCGATTCACTTTAAGAACATTATTTTTTTCCAAGTGATGAACGATTTTGGAAGCCCGTTTCCGTCATAAAAAACAAATGCGAGTTAAAATGAGATAAAAAGTCGCAATTAATCTTTTTTTTTTTTTTTTTTTAGTGGCGGAAACGGGCTTCCATAATAAACCGACAGCCAGAATCCATCCTGCTTTAAAAAGCGCGGGCATTTAAAGGGATAGTTACCCTAAAATGAAAATTAAGTCATCTTCTGCTAACTCTGGTGTTGTTCTAATGCTGTATGGCCTTCTTTATTATGGATCACAAAAGTCGAATTTTTAAAAAATGTCCCACTTGTGTCATATGTTCCAAATGTTCTGTCGGTTTACGATAGGGTTTGGTGAAAAACAAAGTAAAATTTACTGTATTATTTAACAGAAATCCTGATTGTCCCTGTGCCCGACTGCGTGTTCATAAGATTATGCGACATGAAATACAACCCATGTAGGCTACCTTCTTCTCTGGGGTAAATATATATCCGCTGAAATTCCGGTATGGTGATATATATATAATTTCTAGGTGCTGTATTATGATGTATTTTATTTCACAACTTGTGTGTTTTTCTGGGTGAGTCGTAGTGAATTGGGATACTTTAACACCATTGCAGCGGGCTTTTTTTTATGTCCACGGGTTGAAGCGACCCTAAATAATTTTATATTTAGTCCATGGAATGCAAATTTTACCAGGGGAAGTCCGCCAAAAAAACAAAAACAAATTTAACCCCCTGAAATGTGATTTTTACTGGGGGACCCCTCCTGAAACCCAGTTGGGTTAGTTTTGTTTAGCAATTGAGTGGGTTTTGTTGTGACCAACGGCTAAGGGCAGCATTCATTTAAGCTAACAATAATACAGCAAATTTCGGTGTGTTTTTCACTAAACCCCTATCGTAAACCCCTGAACACTTGGACGACATGTGTCACATGGGCTCATTCTGTGATACTTTTGCATCTTTTTAAAAAAGTTTGATTCTATTATATGGACGAGCGTGAGCGGGAACGCTTCTCCTTTTGTGGTCTGAAAGGAAATAAGGGCATTAGAACAACAGCAGGGACGGTAAATGATGACTTTAAAGTTTCGAATCCAAAAATAATGCCTCCATCCATAAAAAAAATAAATAATCCATACGTTAATAAAGGTCTTCTGAAGTGAAGCGATGCGTTTTTGTAAGAAAAATATCCATATTTAAAACTTTATAAATTTAAATAACTAGCTTTCGGTCGACGACCATATGCATAATTTTCATTTTTGGATAAACTATCCCTTTAAGACAAGTCGTTTCACAAAGATTTGTATATGTATATACAACTCACAACAAATAGAAAACAAATAAACACATACAAATATGTAAAGTAAAATAGGGCATGCCAGTGGTAAAGTTTCAACAATTTGTTGGCGATTGGCTCTTATTTAGAAGACGGGACTTATTCCGCCATTTTGCGCCTTGCACTTTCTCCCATTCATAAATAATAACATGAGTGCACCGTCTTGAAAGTTTTTGATTATAGTATTTAACAAATAAAAATGTTAAAAAGCAAACTACATGTGGTGAATTAGTGCACTAGTCTGTGAATCATATTTTTTTTTTACAGTAAATGCTAATTTTAAATGCAGTACACAGTGACTATATGCATGAATATTGCATCACTGAATATAGTTAGAAATGAAGTATTTAAGATTAATGCAGATCGTTGTATAGCCTATTCATGGCTACGCACCACCATTCTGACATAAAGAGTGTTATTTAAACCACAACTTAAGCAGATAAACCAAAACAGACACAGTTTCCAGAAAATAATGTTTTATTAGATATCCAAAACCCAGATGCAGTGCCAGCACTGCACAATAAACACAATCAAAACCCCAAAACACAATTCAGCATATTAACAGTGATCACAAAGTTCTTTAAATACAGTAAAAAAATAACGTAGTAAAATCACAATCATACGGCAAACCATTTTTCCTTTTCAAATCCTTTTTCATGTAGTAGTCGGTCACATAAACCAGTAAGTGCATTTTAAAGTCAAGACACTAAAGTCTTATGTCAGTAGTACTCAAAACTAGTGTGCTTCAGTATGTTGCCTACATAGTTTGGGGCATGTGCGCTTGAAGCTTGGCATCTTGAGCAATGCCGTTCAGGTCCCATCAGGCCTCTTCAACAGTTACAGTTACGGGAAATGGGAACTGAAAACCCAAATCCTGCCTCAACTTGTTTTCTACGTTTACATTGTTGTTTGTTCATTTACCAGAAGCTTTTATCTAAAGCCACTTACAAGTGAGGAAAACGTTCTGTTTGAGTCAACAGACGAGTTCTGCAGGTTTCATAGCTGGAAAGAACGCATGGGTTGTTTGTTCAGATGAAACAGCAGTGATAACACCGACACAGCAGCGGTTCCTGCTCAGATGAAGGTCCAGATCTCCAGATCCCGGATGGTGAAGTCGTGATGGAGGCTGAGCGGCCGGTTGCAGAAGGTGTCGCAGGAGTAACTGGAGCCGCGATACAGGTCAGCGTCCAGCCACAATCCGAACGGACCCCTGAGAGACAAACAACAGCTTTCATTAAAATCATGTTTCCATTTATGCTTTTATCTGTTGCATTTACACCTGCTGCGATTATTGATTAATCGTCTGATCATGGATATTCGGTCTAATTGCAATTATTTGAGGTCAATTTCACATTTTGCCATCCAAATAAGGGAAATTTAAGCGCTTTTAGAAATGCCATCAAATGCTCAACATTGTGACTTTTTCTTTCATTGTGGTAGAATATTAAAATAATACACAAAGATAGTCTTCATACAAAATTAAGGATTTGTGGGATTCATCAAACTGCATTATAAATTAATTTAATATATATTATTAATTTTCACAACAATAAAACGTAAATCATTCCGGCCTATTTTATTATAATTTTTCATAATAATTTTTTATTATTATTTTAAATAATTATATATATATATAATAAAATAGGCCCATATGATTTATGTTTTAATGTTGTGAAATGTAATTATATATAATATTATATAAAATAATAATAAAAATTATAGTAAAATGGTCCAGTTAACTATGTATATATATATATATATATATATATATATATATATATATATATATATATATATATATATATATATATATATAATTTTCACAATAATAAAACATAAATCATATGGGCCTATTTTATTGAAATTGTTATTATAATTGTATATTATAAATTAATTATATAAATATTATTAATTTCCACAACATTAAAACATAAATCATATGGGCCAATTATATTATATTATATTATATTATATTATATTATATTATATTATATTATATTATATTATATTATATTATATTATATTATATTATATTATATTATATTATATTATATTACTCAAAATATGAGCCTGAATGTATAAATATACTTGCAGTTTTGTTTTTTCTGAAAAGAAAGAAAGAATGGAAAGCACTTCAGTTTTTGTGTTTCATCACAATCTACTTTTTGTTTTACAGAAAGCAGAAACTAAGACATGATCTAATTTTGTGTTGCCCAGAAGAAAGACGAGAGAGTAAAGGATGACAGAATGATCGTTTGCACAATAGACCTTTAACACACTTCCACTTTCCAAAAGCAGAAGCAGAAGCTTCAAATACTGTAGTAGTAAAACAACTTCCTCTTCGGAACGAATCAGTGGCAGTGATGTATTTCATCACATCTGAAAACACCAGTGATGATGAAACGAAATAAATATAGATATTCCAATGCAAAAGATGATGTATTGTCCATTGAAAATAGATTGCATCGTTGGATAATTTGACAAGAAAATTCTATTTCAGTGTAAATCCCACACCAATAATCACATAAACCTTAATTATGAGTACATGAAAACTGGTGGGAATTTGAATGCACAGACTGTGATGCATGAAATGAGTAATAATAATAACTCACCCTCCTCCTCCCATCTGAAGAGAGTCCAGGAATCCTCTCACGAAGTAGGAGTTTTCTCCACTCCAGCGGAAGATCTGCACATGAAACACAGAACAGGTCAAACCTCCAGCGCACGCGCTCAGATGTGATTCAGATCAGATCAGACGGAGCGACCCGTACCTGAAACTCTGGACTGAAGCTGTAGAGGAACGTCTCTCCCGTCCCGTAGCAGTAGCTGCTCACTTTGAAAGGGTCAGAGGAGAACGCTCCGAACACCTGAGGGTTTAAACGACAGGGTGTTTTAGAAGAACAGAATGTTTCAAAGCAGCTTCACCGTGATAAATAACACAATCAAAGATAATCAGATCAATTCAGTTCAGCTCGGTTCAATAACTGTGTAAAGTTCAGCAGTTATGAAACGAGTTCAATTCATCCAGAAGCAGCTCTGGAGAGAACAGTGATTTCATATGAAGGGTCTGAAAATGAGCTTTATTTATTGCATTTTTGTTTTGTTTGTTTTTTAATTAGAAAAAATGAATGAAAAAGCACTTGCAAGTCAAAAAGTAGCGAAAGGCACTAGTTATATATAATATAATATAATGTAATATAATATAATATAATATAATATAATATAATATAATATAATATAATATAATATAATATAATATAATATAATATAATATAATTATTTTAGTATAATTGAGATGCTATTATAGTTTTTATTTTTTATTTTTTATTTTTTTTATTAATCATTAATATTTTCACAACAATAAAATAAATCATACAGGCCTAATATTATATTATATTATATTATATTATATTATATTATATTATATTATATTATATTATATTATATTATATTATATTATATTATATTATATTATATTATAAATTAATTATATAAATATTAATTTTCACAACATTAAAACTTGATACAGGCCAATTTTATTATAATTTTAATATTATTTTTAAATTATATTATTATACATTTATAATATAATATAATTATTTTAGTATAACTGAGATGCTATTATAGTTTTTATTTTTATTCATCATTAATATTAATTAAATATTAATACATATTATATTATATTATATTATATTATATTATATTATATTATAAATTAATTATATAAATATTATTAATTTTCACAACATTAAAACTTCATACATGCCAATTTTATTATATTTTTACTATTGTTTTTAAATTATATTATACATTTATAATATAATATAATTATTATAATATTATTATTGAGACACCATTATACTTTTTATTTGTTTTTATTTGTATGTTTTAATTTTAGTTAAAGTTTTAGTATTTAAGTGTGTTTTCGCCCCATTTTTATTTTCAGTAGTTATATATTTTTAAATATGTTTATATAGTTTTAATTCATTTTTATTTCAGTTTTAGTTCAAATCAATGAAAATGAGAAATGTTGCATTGTCAGCTACTTTTATTTTATTTGATTTCAGTTAACATTTATTTTATTTCGAATAATGAAAATGTTTTTATAATTACAGTTTAAGTTAACTATAATAACCATGCTTGCAACGCCAAGGTCAAGGGTTCGATTCCCAGTGAATGCATGAACTGATCATATTTATACTTTGAATGCAATGCAAGTCACTTCATACAAAAACGTCTGCCAAATGCATCAATGCACTGATGAAATTTAAGATAGATTATATTTAGCACATTTAAATGCACTTATAGCAAAATATAATTATGAAGTGTAATACAAGGTTTAGTGATCTTACTGATATAAGATGAATGACACCTGTGAACTCTGAACTCACCTGGTTGTCCGAATCCTTGATGACCATCAGAACAGGTCTGTCTATTTCTGCCATCTGCCGGTACAGTGTTCTCAGACTGGTGCCGTGCTCCGCCGTGCTGTACGCCAGCTTCCACGGATAACCTTGAGTCCGAGCCGGCATGTGGTTCATCAGCTGTGGAGATTTACACGTTTCCATCAATGAACGCATCGGCCACACTCGTCTAAAGCATCTCGCAGTTCATCAGCACACGTGTGTGTTTAGATTAGACAGTCTCATCACTTACTTGTTCAAGATGCTGTTCTTTCAGGATCTGACTGTGATCTAGTAAAACCGGCTGCAGGTCCTCGGATTCAGAGTCGGCAGAGCTGCAAACACTCGGACGGCGCTTCTGCTGTTTTACAGTGACGATCTGGAGGAAAAGAGAAGAGAAAGCATCAGTGACTGAACGTGAACTCTGGAGAGTTACAGAAACACTCTAGTATCCCTTTCTCTTCTGGCAGGTTTGGTCATTCCTCAAAGCTCACCTCCACAAACGCCTCCTCAGATCCATTTGCAAAGTACAAGATCTTGATGCTCTCCTGCATTGGCCTCATGTTTAGTGATTTGTCTAGTATCTGCTGTGCTTTGAATCTGTTCACTCTGCCCATGAGCAGCCTGGTTATAATGTGTTTCTCGGCCCGCCCATCTCACATTTCAAGCTTAGTTTCGTTTTATAAAAACCCACAGAAGAGGAAGCTTCTCCATATATGGCCGTGTAAAAAAACGTGTTTCTGCTCGCTAGAGAATTCAGGAGAGGTTTTCTACCTTCACCTGCCAGGAAACACATTCATAACTGAGATCTTGAGAATCTGTATTTCTCCTAAAGCATTATAAACAAATATGATGCTTCAATAAAACACTCCAGAAAGATCTGAGCAACCATGCAAACATTTCATTAGAATTGTTATTGTTATTGTCAACAATAAACAATACTGTTTATTGTTGACATTATTATTTTTAGTATTACTATTATTATTTTATGGTGTTGTTGTTGTTGTTGTTGTTTATTTTATTTTATTTCATTATTATTATAAATCATAAACTTTTTTGTTTCAGCTATAGTTGCTACAGCTACTTGATGCACTAAAATAAACTAAAACTGAAATAAAAATGTATAGAAATGATATATACACACACACACACACACACACATGCAAACTTTTATGTTAGATGCAATTAATCGAATTGACAGCAAAGTTTGTAAATACAGTATAGTTTATATATGTATCTGTATGTATGCATATACACAAACATTTACATAAGATGCAATATATATATATATATATTAATTGCAACTAACATATATGTTTGTAAATACAATATATATATATGTATATATTTATTTATATATTTATATATATATATATATATATATATACACACACACACACACACACATACATACACAAACTTTTACGTTAGATATATATTAGTGCTGTCAAATCAGTTAATTGCATCTAACAAAAGTCTGTAAATGCAGTATATAATATGTGTGTGTATATATATTATATATATATATATATATATATATATATATATATATATATATATATATATATATATATATATACATATGTGTGTGTGTGTGTGTGTGTGTGTATACAGTACAGTCCAAAAGTTTGACACCACTAAGATTTTTTATGTTTTTAAAAGAAGTTTCGTCTGCTCACCAAGGCTACATTTATTTAATTAAAAATACAGTAAAAACAGTAATATTGTGAAATATTATTACAATTTAAAATAACTGTTTTCTATTTGAATATATTTGACAAAGTAATTTATTCCTGTGATCAAAGCTGAATTTTCAGCATCATTACTCCAGTCTTCAGTGTCACATGATCCTTCAGAAATCATTCTGATATGCTGATCTGCTGCTCAAGAAACATTTAATGTGTACAATTGTACAAAATATTTGTGTACAATATTTTTTTCAGGATTATTTGATGAATAGAAAGTTGAAAAGAACAGAGTTTATCTGAAATCTAACATTATAAATGTCTTTACTGCCACTTTTGATTGATTTAATGCATCCTTGCTGAATAAAAGTATTCATTTCTTTAATTTCTTTTCAAAAAAATACAAATAAAAATTCTTACTGACCCCAAACTTTTGAACGGTAGTGTATAATGCTACAGAAGCTTTGTATTTCAGATAAATGCTGTTCTTTTGAACTTTCTATTCATCAAGGAATCCTGAAAAAAAAAGTACACAACTGTTTTCAACATTGAAAATAATCTTAAATGTTTCTTGAGCAGCAAATCATCATATTAGAATGATTTCTGAAGGATCATGTGACACTGAAGACTGGAGTAATGATGCTGAAAATTCAGCTTTGATCACAGGAATAAATTACTTTGTCAAATATATTTAAATAGAAAACAAATTGTAATAATATTTCACAATATTACTGTTTTTTACTGTATTTTTAATTAAATAAATGTAGCCTTGGTGAGCAGACGAAACTTCTTTTAAAACATTAAAAATCTTAGTGGTTCCAAACTTTTGGACTGTACTGTAATTATATATGTAGGATGTAGGATCTTCTAACAAATGAGTGTATCTTTATTTTCCTCAGGTTAGTTCAGTGTACTTTGATCATGTCAATACTGAATAAATCTGTGAATTCTGTGCAACACTCATCACTCACCTTCCAGTTCTTGGGAGCAGCAGAATTATTCAGTAAAGTGTCGATCACATTGAGGGTCTCGGGATGGACCTTTAGGAAGTCCTGCTTGCTGGTGTGTTTACTGTAGATGTTCTCTGGAGACCACTGGACAAAGAACGTGTACAGATGATCCACCCTAAAGGGAAACAAAGACACGCTTGAGGACTGGAGCTCATGCTCGGGCTGCTTTGGACAAATAAGATGCATATTTTACAAGCATTCACATGAATTATAACTCAGAGATTTTTGCACATAAACATGTTTTTCACTAATGCACAATGACCATATTCATAGAAGTTTTCCTCAGAAGCTCTATCAGTCCAACAGACTACAATGCATTGACTCTATTATAGGAAGCTACAGCTATTCCTTGTAACGTCAACGTCATACAGTACGTTCCGGTTAAACAATGACAATTCCTTGAGACGCGCTGCTATTGGTGCAGAGGAGCTCCAGCACATCTGGAAGGGTTATTAAAACCTCATTTCCTGGCACACGCACACGAGGGAAAATAGACCATTATCCAGTAACTGAGGCTTTCACTGGAACTCGGCTTGAGGTGAGAGAAGAAAAGAGCTGCAACTTGAGCGGAAAACCTATGCAATGCATCCTGATGTGACTGTGAAGAGCTTTGGCTGTACAATATAGTTATATAAATCCATTCATTCTTACCTTTTCTAGTGCAAATGGAAAGATTTTAAAATAAGAAATGATTTGCAAGATTCAAAATTTAAGAACAAGTTTTCCTTGAATTTGAACTGAATGAAACTGAGTTGAAATTTAATGCATTATAAACACAAATTTCAATTAAATGTCATTTATGGAAATGGGTCATATACGTTTTTTGTTTTTTTTTGAATGGGTAATTCATGCAAAACAAACTGTATTATTAAAACTACACATTACATTTGCATGCATTAAATTCCACTTGAATTCCACTTCCTTAAATTCCTCAAAAAATAAAGATTCAAAAAGGGTTTTTTCCACTTCTTGTTGAAAACACTTCAGATTATTACAATTTCTTTGGAGAACCAAAAATGGTTCTTCTATGGCATTTACTTTTAAGAGTGCATGATTTTGAAGGTGCCAATAAAAAAACCTCGGAAAACTTCCATGGATGTTGAAAGTTCCTCACAATTCAAACGCAGCAACTAAAGTGAATTGAAAACCTGTTTTACTCACTCTCCCACGCTGTACGCCACACCCATGATGAGCAGAAGAGCGCAGACGGATGATGAAGAAGATGTCGATGTGCTGAAGGCTCATATCCACACAGACTCCGGCTGAACGCTGCTTTTATACAGGCATCTCAGCTGAGATAAGCTGCTTTTACAGAAAAACCCTCCCAGAAGGTCCTTCAAGGCCAGTCGTCATCCAGCATTTCACAAGGCCAGGTGACACATTAACTTCAGACGAGCTTTCCGTGCTGACTGCAGTTATCTCTCGCTCAGAGATAAAGTCCTGTCCAGAGAAACGCTGCGAGGAGCAAAAACAGCTCAACATGAAAGCAGACTGAAAGGGTTTCGTCAGGCGCTTCACAGGAGGTCCATCAGGATCATTTCATACATTTAGCTTTAATTAATTCATTTGCTTTTAATTCATTGTTTATTTTATTTTCACAATTCTGACTTTATATCTCGCAATTCTGACTTTATATCTCACAATTCTGACTTAAATTTTGCAATTCTGACTTTATATCTCGCAATTCTGACTTAAATTTCACAATTCTGACTTTATATCTCGCAATTCTGACTTAAATTTTGCAATACTGACTTTATATCTCACAATTCTGACTTAAATTTCACAATTCTGACTTTATATCTCGCAATTCTGACTTAAATTTCACAATTCTGACTTTATATCTCACAATTTTGATTTAAATTTTGCAATTCTGACTTTATATCTCGCAATTCTGACTTAAATTTTGCAATACTGACTTTATATCTCGCAATTCTGACTTAAATTTTGCAATTCTGACTTTATATCTCACAATTCTGACTTAAATTTCACAATTCTGACTTTATATCTCGCAATTCTGACTTAAATTTCACAATTCTGACTTTATATCTCGCAATTCTGACTTAAATTTCACAATTCTGACTTTATATCACACAATTCTGACTTAAATTTTGCAATACTGACTTTATATCTCACAATTCTGACTTAAATTTCACAATTCTGACTTTATATCTCACAATTTTGACTTTATATCTCACAATTCTGACTTAAATTTTGCAATTCTGACTTTATATCTCGCAATTCTGACTTTATATCTCGCAATTCTGACTTTATATCTCGCAATTCTGACTTTATATCTCACAATTCTGACTTAAATTTTGCAATTCTGACTTTATATCTCGCAATTCTGACTTAAATTTCACAATTCTGACTTTATATCTCGCAATTCTGACTTAAATTTTGCAATACTGACTTTATATCACACAATTCTGACTTAAATCATACAATTCTGACTTTATAACTCACAAATGTGAGTTTAAATCTCACAATTCTGAGAAAAAAAGTCAGAATTATTTTACTTTTTTATTTTTTTATTCCATGACGGCTTCCAAATGATTAGCTTGTAAACATAATTTATTACTAGAAAAAAAATTATTTTAACCTGGAAACAATTGGAAAGTTTCAGGATTTAAAAAAAAGCAAACAAATGATGTTTTATTAACAAAATTCGGGAGGAGCAGGTGCAGATTATTAGACTAATTATCACAGGTGGAGGGCATTCAGCTAATCAACCAATGGAGGTATATATACGGCACACTTACCTCCGTTCGTTTGACAGTTTATCAGCATCCCTCCACCACCCCATCTCCTCACTTCTAAATTCCATCTCTCATAACCACATCCGGGGGGAGTACTCTGGGTTCGGGCCAAAATTCCGAGCTCGGAGCCCTCCCCCTGGACAGCACGCCAAATACGCATTACTATCTCTATCAATTAATATGTATATGTGAACTCGTGAAACACACAAAAAAATTAAAATGATGCAAAAATCGTTTTAGATGGTGCTTTATTTCTATGTAAAAGTGTATTGTAAGTGTCACTGATCATGTGACTAT